>NC_068939.1:86176723-86316780 GCF_016801865.2 Culex pipiens pallens | reverse complement strand
GATCTGTACCACTGTGCATTGGCAAAGTCACATAAACCAAGGTAAATCAGCAAATTCGTAATTTCAATAAAATTAGGTGTTTTCCATCAAATACTTTTTGAAGGTCCAAAATTGGTTGAAAAATTTAATTTTGACAAATTTTTAGATCGAAACACATCTAGAAGTGACGTTGGATTGTATAGGGCCTTTGTCGATACAAAAAAAAATACAACGGGATATTCAAGAACCGATCTTTAAGATCGGATTCGACGATTTAATGTCTGCAACAGAATTAAAGGTTTTGCTAATAAATACTCAAAAATAAACAGATGTGTTGAAAAATTTCATATTTTTTTTTTCTTTTAAACACAACCAATTTCATTGCGCACAAAAAAAATTTATTAATTAAAAATTTGATTTTTTGACCAAATTCGTACATATTCATAATAAATTGTAAATTAGACCAAAACACATAAAAAACATAAAAAACTGAGTGTATTCAGTGTCATAAACGAGTCTAATTTTCAAATTATGGTTTCTCAGAAACCAAAGCTCTGCACTGAAAATACGCCACACTTTTCATTCAAGTGCCCTAACACTTGAATGATTGAATAAAGCCACATCATAGATCTAATTGGTTTGTGTTTCAACATCAATCCAAATCACAATCAAATGCAATTGTTTGAGCAATTGACTTTTTGGTATTTTTTGACACGTTATTCGGGTGGCTCAAGCTTTTCAAGTGTTATGCTCATGTCCCACTGTCTTGAACTATTCAAAAAAATGAGAAAAACACTTGAAATTGATCTTAAGATCTACACAAAACAGCCTCTATTCAAAGTCAACGTGATTTTCCACTTGAATTTAATGTGTTTCACTGATTAATTTTAGCGCGACTTTTATCGAAGGCTAGAACGAGTAGCACAAAAAAATCTCCCGTTTTCAACTGGCAGGCCGACGCAGTGGTAGCGGGCACGACTAGCAAGCGAGAACCTGTATATTGCTTGTACGTACTATTAGTTTTCAACACCATTTATATGCAAGTGTTTGTCGATTGAAATTATTTCATGGCCAATCACCGCAAGTTCAAGTGTTTTGCGATTGATATTTGAGTGCTCTGTACAGCAGGAGGGTCAGATCATGTGCGAAATACTTCGATGCGCTGTGGGAGTTTTGCTCAGTGTGTTATGTAAAAAAAAGTCTAATCTTTCTAATACAAAAAAAAACACAAAACAAGAGGTTTATGCATTGAAAGAACACTGTGAATATGAAGAAAAAAAACAAAAGACAATCGATAAAAAAGCAAAAGTAAAAAACTCACTTTCCCAACATGACAACATGAAGTTGATCACAGAATTCATTACCAACACATTTTTTTCCTGACATCAAATGTATGTCGTTATTGTAATTTTTTTATTTGTGTAAATTGCTTTTTGATTGTTTTTTGAAAACTTGATTTTACTCAAACATTACTTATTTCTATTTTCTAACCTAGGTCAGCATTTAAAAATGTGTTTATGTGTGAAGTTTTATTTTTTGCCCTTAAATTGTAAGCTACAGCTGAAGCATAAATTAGCGAAAGGCTTTTATTGCGTTTCCAAACAGAGTAGGTAGTGGTGTTTCAAAGTGCCGTGCCTAAGGATCCTTCACAGCACCAGCGAAAACATTGTGTCTCCACGAGCATGAGCACAAACTTACAGCTGATGCTGATGCTGATGGCTGGAAGTGGGACGTTGTGTCGAGATGAAACATTATTTGTAAAAAACATCTTATTGACAACATTGGCCAAACTAATCGAATATCAGAAGGTGACTCATGAAAAACTTTTGTCTAAATCGGGATGTCAAAACTTATGTAGTTGAAAGTCTTTTTGGGGTGTATTTTAAAAAAAGGCGTATTTTGGAACACCGCCACGAGACGGAATCCCCCTTGGAATGTGGTTATTCGAGAGAGGAGATCGCACAAATTTATGTGGCATGGCAATGGTAGTAAATTCGGTAAAAGTTTTTCGCTTTCAGTTTGACCGCATCGGAGAGGAGTGATGCGATTGGAAACCAACCAGACAAATGGCATTCGATTCGCAGCTAGAACCAGAGAAGGAGAGCGCTCAGACGAAATGGGATCTGGCCGCAATAACTTTTGGGCGAACTCTGAGGACTCTGAGGATCCGTTGGAGCTTGGGTTGGTTTGTCGTTAAAGTTAGCGTTGCGTACACGATTGCGGTTCTACGCTGGAGGAAGTTCGGTATCATTTGCTTCAATGGCCAATTGGATAGGGGTTTAAGTTGTTGCACTGCGAAAGATTGATGAATGATTTTGGCAGCTCGATGTTATAAATTGATCTGTTAGTACTTTTATATTTTTGGCATTGAAGGAATCGAAGAATTTCAAATTATTTGACTAGTTTTAAAGTAATACAGGTTATACAGTAATTTTCAACAATCTTTGTAATTGAACGACCACACAATAATAAAAAAAAAATGAAAACCGTTCAGTGTAGATCCCTAACAAACCAACTGACCAATTTTCACCTTCTCCAGTACAGCTTTATTCCATGAATTCCCGAAAACTCCCCCCACATCCCATCACCAGCAAAAAAACATCCGTAACAATCGCCCAACCGTGTTCCGTTTGCGGCGGCGGCGGCCTCTCGTACCGTGAGGAGTAAATTGGCTATTTGGCAGAACCCAATTTTCAGCGCGATAAAAAAGGTTCGCTTTCCGGCTTTGAGTTGACTTTCTTGGAAATAAAATCCGACAACGACGACGGTAACAACAACAGCAACGACAACTTTGGTGAACACAATTGATTGATTGGAGTTCCGAGGGAAACAGAAAGCTGTTTCGCAATTTCCCACCTTGCCGTGAAGCTGGAAATTAGAAAGAGGGGGAGTTGACGGTATGATGTCCTTTTTTGGTCTGTTGGAACTTTTCCTCTTGGATGGGTGGACGTGACTCAAAATTTGAAAGTATTCCATTTAGAATGTATCAAGTGTTAAAAATTAAAGTATACTTCAGTGGCTAATTTTAGCGAATAATTATATGAGATAAGCGAAATTTTTGGCAAATACCATGAAAATCTCTCTGCTGATTTGACGATGGATCCCCATATTGCATGTTGTCAACCATGCAGAAATATTTAGGCAAAGGAAACCTTTTTTGGTTATTTGTGACCTATACTGACAAAATATATCAAAAATTCTTAAAAATTTCATCAAAAATTTCAAGAAACAATCTTTGAAAGACCAAACGAGTCCAAAAAATTGGAGATCTGGCAACCCTGTCTCATGTTATAACCTGTTAGTGATATTTGTGTACTTTTTTGATTCCGAATCTAAGAAAATAAGATGAAGTTGTGTCGAAACCCATCATGTTACCCATTGTTGGTAAAGATCGAGGAAGGCATCAACTACATAATTGGATTAAGCTAGTTTTTCAATAATAATAATGACTCTGAGACTAGTAATGTTGAAGCATTTTTTCTAAATACTTTTAACTTTCATTTTTATTTAATCGCAATATTGAATGAACAAAATTAAATCCATCTTGCACTGATAACTAAAGCTGCAAACAATCTATTTAAAGAAAAGAGTGAAATTGAAAAATACGTTACACATGTTTGAAACTAAGTCAAAGAAAAACTTTAACCATTATTGAAAATTTAAAAAAAAATATATATTTCATTTTGTATATGTGAGGCAATTTTTTTTTATGAGGCTTCGAATACGAATAAATTATTGCATTAGTCTCTCTCCGGCTCGCAAAAAAAAATCAGGTAGAAAAAAAATAACTCTGAAATGAGCAGTTCTCTACGGAATCGGTCTTTTTTCTTTAATTTTAATTTTTGTATTTTTTAATCCAGCTGAAACTTTTTACGTGCCTTCAGTATGCCCAAAAAAGCCATTTTGCATCATTAGTTCGTTCATATAATTTTCCATACAAAGTTTGCAGCTGTCCATACAAAAATGATATGTACAAATTCAAAAATCTGTATCTTTTGAAGGAATTTTTTGATCGATTTGGTGTCTTCGGCAAAGTTGTAGGTATGGATATGGACTACACTGAAAAAAAATTATACACGGTAAAATTTTTTTTTGTGATTTTTTATTTAACTTTTTGTCACTAAAACTTGATTTGCAAAAAAACACTATTTTTAATTTTTGATATGTTTTAGAGGACATCAAATGCCAACTTTTCAGAAATTTCCAGAATGTGCAAAAAATCTTTGACCGAGTTATGATTTTTTGAATCAATACAATTTTTTCAAAAAATTGAAATATTTGCCGCAAAAATTTTCAATTTCATTTTTTGATGTAAAATTGAATTTGCAATCAAAAAGTACTAGCATTTGATGTCCTCTAAAACATATCAAAAAATGAAAAAAAAATAAAAATAATGTTTTTTTTTGCAAATCAAGTTTTAGTGACAAAAAGTTAAATTAAAAATCACGAAAAAAATTTTTACCGTGTATCATTTTTTTCAGTGTAGTCCATATCCATACCTACAACTTTGCCGAAGACACCAAATCGATCAAAAAATTCCTTCAAAAGATACAGATTTTTTGAATATTCACATATCATTTTTGTATGGACAGCTGCCAAATTTGTATGGAAAATTATATTGACAAACTAATGATGCAAAATGGCTTCTTTAGGCATACCGAAGGCACCGATTAAAAAATACAAAAATTAAATAAAAAATACCGATTCCGTAGAGAACTGCTCATAAGTTGACAAGTGATTAAAATACGACTTTTGCTATTAGCTGCATACATTTATTTTTGCGATTTTGATAAACATTTGGGGTATTATCTTCCAAATCACACGAAATCGGAAAAGTTGTCCCGAGGGGTCCCAATTTGCATAATTTTTTAGTAAGTTTTTTCTATATTTTTTCTTACTCTTGGTAATCTCTTAGTTATAAGCAATAATCGTTCCAAAATGGATTGAGATTTAACACACAGCTGAAAGGAACTCCAAAACTCTGTTATGAACTGCAAAAGAACTTATTGTAACATGATTATTCACTAATAAAACCGAATTGAAAAATTGAAAGTTGCATAATTTATTAGGTCAATGCATTTTGCCTTCCTCACTGAGGTAAGGCTATAATCCTGCTCTAAAAATGAACTTTGTATAAAAACGTCGAAGACCCACCTTCATGTATACATATCGACTCAGAATCGAAAACTGAACAAATGTCTGTGTGTATGTGTGTGTGTATGTGTGTGTGTATGTGTGTGTGTATGTGTGTGTGTATGTGTGTGTGTATGTGTGTGTGTATGTATGTATGTGACCAACAAACTAGCTCATGTTTCTCGGCACTGGCTGAACCGATTTGAACCTGTTGCATTCGACTTGGTTTAGGGTCCCATAGATCGAGTTTTATACAGATTGAAGTTTCGATAAGTAGTTCAAAAGTTATGTATAAAAATGTGTTTTCACATATATCCGGATCTCACTTTAATGTATGTAAACTATGTCCGGATCCACTATCCGACCCTCGTTGGTTAGGTTATCAAAAGACCTTTCCAACGAGTCCAAAACATTGAAGATCTGGCAACCCTGTCTCAAGATATGGCCACTTAAGTGATATTGATGTACTTTTTGGAAGCCGGATCTCACTTAAATGTATGTAAACTATGTCCGGATCCACAATCCGACCCATCGTTGGTTAGGTTATCAAAAGACCTTTCCAAAAAGTCCAAAACAATGAAGATCTGGCAACCCTGTCTCGAGATATGGCCCCTTAAGTGATATTGGTGTACTTTTTGGAAGCCGGATCTCACACACAAAATCCATCATCCGACCCATCTTTGGTTAGGTTATCAAAAGACCTTTCCAACGAGTCCAAAACATTGAAGATCTGGCAACCCTGTCTCGAGATATGGCCACTTAAGTGATATTGATATACTTTTTGGAAGACGGATCTCACTTAAATGTATGTAAACAATGTCCGGATCCACCATCCAACCTATCGTTGGTTAGGTTATCAAAAGACCTTTCCAACGAGTGCAAAACATTGAAGATCTGGCAACCCTGTCTCGAGATATGGCCACTTAAGTGATATTGATGTACTTTTTGGAAGACGGATCTCACTTAAATGTATGTAAACAATGTCCGGATCCACCATCCGACCTAGCGTTGATTAGGTTATCAAAAGACCTTTCCAAAAAGTCCAAAACATTGAAGATCTGGCAACCCTGTCTCGAGATATGGCCACATAAGTGATATTGATGTACTTTTTGGAAGCCGGATCTCACTTAAATGTATGTAAACAATGTCCGGATCCACCATCCGACATATCGTTGGTTAGGTTATCAAAAGACCTTTCCAAAAAGTCCAAAACATTGAAGATCTGGCAACCCTGTCTCGAGATATGGCCACTTAAGTGATATTGATGTACTTTTTGGAAGCCGGATCTCACTTAAATATATGTAAACAATGTCCGGATCCACCATCCGATCTATCGTTGGTTAGGTTATCAAAAGACCTTTCCAACGAGTCCAAAAAATTGAAGATCTGGCAACCCTGTCTCGAGATATGGCCACTTAAGTGATATTGATGTACTTTTTGGAAGCCGGATCTCACTTAAATGTATGTAAACAATGTCCGGATCCACCATCCGACCCATCGTTGGTTAGGTTATCAAAAGACCTTTCCAACGAGTCCAAAAAATTGAAGATCTGGCAACCCTGTCTCGAGATATGGCCACTTAAGTGATATTTATGTGCTTTTTGGAAGCCGGATCTCACTTAAATGTATGTAAACAATGTCCGGATCCACCATCCGACCTATCGTTGGTTAGGTTATCAAAAGACCTTTCAAAAAGTCCAAAACATTGAAGATCTGGCAACCCTGTCTCGAGATATGGCCACTTAAGTGATATTTATGTACTTTTTTATTCCGGATCTAAAAAATAGATGAAATTTGTGTACAGCTATTGTTGGTAATGAGTGAGGAAGGCTCCAACCACATAGGTGGATTAAGTTAGTTTTTTTTTTAATTTTTGTCCCTCGACTCTGACCAAGGTCTAGGGGGTGAGGGGGCAGACAATGTACACACCCGTAAAATTGATATGTTGAAAGATTCAAAAAGTCTTTTGAATTAACCCAAACATGCTGCAAATGAATGTTTGTTAGTTGAAAGGTTGACGCTGAAATATGATTTTACAAATATAATTATAATGAAAGAAAAGAAAAAAGATCTCATCAATTTCAAATATATCATTCTATGAAGCAGGACCAAAATATATTCCCTACCCCTAATACAATTTTCCCCTTCAGCCGTCAGTCGGCAGTAATGTCTGTCCGAATGTCGCTCAGCTTTCCTTCCTCGTCAAAGTCCTCATGAGTGTCGTCTTGTGGCACCTTGTTCCCTTCTTACCTGTTTCACTTATTTTTTATCACCCCAAAGTTGCGACTGTGGCGGCGCGGCGCTCGTTTCGCTTTCTAAATTTAAGCTTGTTAAGGGGTGGTACCGCAAAAGCACACAAGAATAAGAAGCAAAAAGCATAAAAGGGCAATCGCTGCGCCAAGAAAGTTCGATCGAAACGCGAAGACTCTGCCGAGGTGATGATGGCGGTTTGGGTGGCAGGAAGAAGAAAAAAACAGAAGAAAAAGATTGATTTCTCAGTGATTGCTTTCGCACACGACGGTGACCCATTTAGTCTGTCGATTTTTGTTTCGTGTTTTTCCAAAGGATTTTTCCTCTCCCCTTGTCTCCAGTGTGGTCTAACTTGGAACATTTTTTGTTGTTGTTTCAAGTAACAAAAGAAAATTGCGGACAAGTTCTCCGGCGCTGGCAGTCTCCCCGACTTGCCAAAGTATACGATTTCTATAGCGACTCCGAATTCCTTTGACGTCATATCCATTCAGCCGGAAAGCCGGTTTCGGAAAAGGGTTGGTTGTGAAAAGCCAAACACACAAAGGATAGATTTTCCTTTGGTTTCATCTTTTCTGTCGTTAATTACGGAATTTATCTATTAACAATCAGTCCTTTAAAGAGTAAAAAAACAACGAGTTTAAGGTTTTTTTTTTCTCGGTAAGGATCATTTTTCAATTTGAGCAGAGTTAAGGGTTTTTAAAAAGAATGTGTGTCAAAATAAACTCAAATTTTAAACCAGCATTTTCCACAATAAATAATCCACATCAACCTAAATATCACTAAGCTACTTCAACCCAAATAAAAGGGTTCCAGCTCAGGAAATCCCAAATTTGACGACACCAATGAATAAGTAATTGCATCAAAGCCCCCCGAGCACTTAATTCAAACATTTCAGTTTTGCTTTTTTTACTTCCACCATGTTTTTCTTCTTCTACCTAACCCCAAAAAAAACGTCAAAATTTATGTACTTTTCGATAATCGAAGCGATAATTTTCCCGATCCCCAAATGGGACCCTAGCCATATCGATACGGGATCGGTTCCAGCTGAGTGGGTAAAGAATCCGGAATGTTCTCCTCCCCTCCCTTCTTCCAAGTCCGAAGCCTGCGCCAGCGTGTCCCTAATGCTATAAAACAAATCGCAACCGAGAGATCCCCATCTCGGGTGTGTGTGGTGTCCACATCGCTATTTGGTGTCCTCCTCTTGTGTGGAATACCGACAACGAGTAGTACACGGGAGCAGGAAATATTTATGAAATCATGAATTTTGCAGAGCCAGAGAGAGAGAGAGAGGAAGGGACTGTGTCGTGCATGTGTGGAGTACATGGGAAAAATATTGAATCGTGTGATGACGTCAAGAACGGTTAAAAGGTAAAAGGTAGAGAACAAATTTGGTAATAAAATTGATAGCAACATATCATTAATTAGAAAGGAAAAAAAGGATTTGTAAACGAGTTGCGAAATGAAGATTTTTTCAGAGCGAGTTGACCATTTATCCAACACAGTATACCGAGTTTTGTAACGAGTTCCAAACATTGATATTTGCTAGTCTCAAGTTCAAGGAGCCATCAGGTAAACTTTTCAATGCTGTTTTAAAACAATTTAGAAAATGTCATCTTTTCAGTACTCATACAAGTGCTTTAAAATGTTACATACATGTAGAAAATCCCAAAATTTCACATCATAGAAAATTTATTATATCCACTCAAAATATGATTTCTAATAACTCTTGAATAGGGCAGCAAATTACCAAGAAGGTTAAAGCTGCCAGAAATAAATGAATTAACAACAACAATCACCCTTGAAAGTTCCATGAACATATTTCAAGTGAGTAACAGACAATTTAAGCTAGAAACTTTGCCATGCGCAAAGCGAGCTTTCAAACTTTTTGAGCATTTTTATCGCAACATTGAGTTGATTTACGGGTGCCACGATATCACGAGATTTTATGGACCAAATTGAATGAAATTTTAGGTAAAGACTCTCAACACATTTTTCGTGTGCATGAAATCTTATTTTTGAAAAAAAAAATACAAAAAGTAAAAACTGTAAAAACCGTAAAAAAAAATTATGAAAAAAAAAGTATTTTTTTGAAAATCGGCTTTTTTCATGCACACATCCGTTTTAACGAGTCTTCACCAAAATATTGAGACAATTTGATCAATGCAGTGTCAAGATATAGTGGCATCAAATTTGTTAATCTGCTAACTTCAAATATCTGTATCTCAGCAATAATATAACCAAATGTCTTCAAATTTATTTTGTTAATAGTTTAAAATGTATATTTTAATTGAAGTTTGAAGATTGAAGTTTAAATGTGTACTCGTACCAACTGTTGCATCCGCAATTATGATATTCACCCTAGATCAACGGTTCTCAACCTTTGCTTGGCTGGGTACTCCTTTTTATTTTACTTTAGCTGTTGGTACCCCTTTCCATAGTATTCCAGTATCACAGTTTTAGTTTTCATAAGTTTTGTTACGTTCTAAATTTTGGAATATTTTTCAATGTTTTGTAAGTCGGGTGATTTCGATTGGTTTCGATTGTAATATTGTTTAATAGAAAAGGCTTCTATCTAGAGTGGTTTGAAACATGTAGGTACTTGAATAAATTAAATTAAACTTTGCAAAAAATCGTTAGACAATGTTTTTTCGAAAAATTATGTGTTTAAATGCTTTAAGTTTGGAAATATTTTTTCTTTGCATCGATTATTTGACTTTTACAAACTTTTCTCTCATCATTTTTTGATAAAGAACTTTGTCCTAAGGTTTCTATACGGGGTGTCAATCCAAAATTTTCGCGAAGCGAAAACGTTACGTGACGAATTCCCCTCTCGGCAAATTTCCCCTCTTTTTGGTGCACGCTGGTTGGTTGAACAAACGTTTCCCAATCAGTCAATATAGAGACGTGAGATTGATGTATCTAAAATCACCCCCACTCTACCTCATAATTTTCGGATCGTCGACGCGGCAAAAAGCGAATAAGGAGATGTAGGAGAATGGGTGCAAAAAGGCGGGGCATACGTCCCCGATCTAAATTAACAAAACTCGGCTCGGTCGGTCCCGAAAATTCAGTTTGTTGCTGGCCGTCGACGAGAACACATCAGGAGCAGATGGCCTGGTGGCCCGTTTGCAGACGGCCTGGAGGCCCGGGAGCAGATAGCCTGGAGGCATGGACACGCTAAGACATGCCAGCCGGCATGAGCGGGAATTGGAATTGGCCACCACTTGGAGTGGCCGGAGTCCCCGGCGAGTGTTCCGATAGGGGGACTTTTCCCGAACCATAAGAGTTGGGGCAATATGGGTATCAAACTTTAAGGTTTTTGATACTGAACATGAAATTTGACATTTCGGCAGTAGTGGCCACAATCCGGAGTGGCCGGAGGCCCCGCGGATGTTCCGATGGGGGGACATTTGCCGAACCATAAGAGTTGGGGCAATATGGGTATCAAACTGTAGGGTTTTTGATACTGCACATGAAATTTGACATTTCGGCAGTAGTGGCCACCACCTGGAGTGGCCGGAGGCCCCGGGGATTTTCCGATAGGGGGACATTTGCCGAACCATAAGAGTTGGGGCAATATGGGTATCAAACTTTAAGGTTTTTGATACTGAACATGAAATTTGACATTTCAGCAGTAGTGGCCACAATCCGGAGGGCCCCGCGGATGTTCCGATGGGGGGACATTTGCGGAACCATAAGAGTTGGGGCAATATGGGTATCAAACTTTAGGGTTTTTGATACTGGATATGAAATTTGACATTTTGGCAGTAGTGGCCACCACCTGGAGTGGCCGGAGGCCCCGGGGATGTTCCGATAGGGGGACATTTGCCGAACCATAAGAGTTGGGGCAATATGGATATCAAACTGTAGGGTTTTTGATACTGGATATGAAATTTGACATTTTGGCAGTAGTGGCCACCACCTGGAGTGGCCGGAGGCCTCGGGGATGTTCCGATAGGGAGACATTTGCCGAACCATAAGAGTTGGGGCAATATGGGTATCAAACTTTAAGGTTTTTGATACTGAACATGAAATTTGACATTTCAGCAGTAGTGGCCACAATCCGGAGGGCCCCGCGGATGTTCCGATGGGGGGACATTTGCGGAACCATAAGAGTTGGGGCAATATGGGTATCAAACTTTAGGGTTTTTGATACTGAACATGAAATTTGACATTTCGGCAGTAGTGGCCACAATCCGGAGTGGCCGGAGGCCCCGGGGATGTTCCGATGGGGGGACATTTGCCGAACCATAAGAGTTGGGGCAATATGGGTATCAAACTGTAGGGTTTTTGATACTGCACATGAAATTTGAAATTTTGGCAGTAGTGGCCACCACCTGGAGTGGCCGGAGGCCCCGGGGATTTTCCGATAGGGGGACATTTGCCGAACCATAAGAGTTGGGGCAATATGGGTATCAAACTTTAAGGTTTTTGATACTGAACATGAAATTTGACATTTCGGCAGTAGTGGCCACAATACGGAGTGGCCGGAGGCCCCGGGATATTCCGATGGAGGGACATTTGCCGAACCATAAGAGTTGGTACAATATGGGTATCAAACTTTATGGATTTTGATACTGGACATGAAATTTGATATTTCAGCAGTAGTGGCCGGAGGCCCCGGGGATGTTCCGATGGGGGGACATTTGCCGAACCATAAGAGTTGGGGAAAAATGACTGTTAAACTTCTGAAATCTGTTTCTGGAAATTTAGAATAACTATTTCGTAATCAATTAGAGCCCTGGCAGTTCAGCTCCACTTGCAATTTTCATCCCCTTAGTTCGATAGGACGTTGATATTATGTCTTAAAACTTTACAAATCAAACAGCCTGTTTCAGAGCCACGAAATAGACCACAAAAGGGTTGTCTTGTGTAATTATAAGGGAATCATGGGGAAATTTGGATCGGACGTTCTAATCGAAAATTTCAACAATCATCTAGCAAAGTTCTTTGTCATACTGGTCATGTGTAACATAACCACCTGCACCTTTTTCATTAAATGTTTTACCCGAATTAAAGTGCAAACTTATGATAAATAGGGATTGATGGACGTTTGCTATGGTTTTTTGAAACGGAGATTTTTTCATAAATAAAATCAAATGGATGAGAAAATTCTAATTTCTTCTTTAGCCATTGTTGATCAATTCTTTCGTTGATAAGATATAAGCCACGAATAATATTTCTAAAGAGTGTATTATTTAATAATTTTAAAGAAAAGTCTTGATCTTAAAGCTTAGAAAAAATCGCTTCATTGTTGTTTTTGTAACATTAAAAATAGGATCCATAATTTCAAAGTTATTAACCAAAAATCCCGTATTTATTCATCGAACAGTTATTTTTTTTAAAGATCGTTAATTTGTAAATACTTGTTAAGAAAAAATAAAAAGTTGTAAATTCATGAAAAAAAATAATCATAAAATGAGTTCTTTCTTGACAGAAAAGCTCCTTGATGGCATATCGAGATTTCCACTTTCAAATGGTGGCCAAAATTTCGAATATGATAAAAGGCCGATGCAAATATTTTTCAAAGTTTTTGTCCCTCGGCTCTGGCCGGGGTCGAGGGGGGGTGAGGGCAAAAAATAAAAAAAAAATATAAAAATTGTAATAACAATTAAAAGACTCAACATTTGAATGCGAAATGTGTTTTGAAATGCATTTTACAGTTGTTCAGTTGTTTTGCAATCATTAGTTTTAAAAAAAATATCAGATTTGACGAAAACAAAAATTTTAGCGAAAAAAAAACATTTTGCGATAATAAACATCGACAATTTTCAAAAATTCAAAAGATTTTTAAATCAACCCAAACATGCTAAAAATGATTTTAAACGCAGGGGAATGCATGTTAAATCAATTTCAGCTGATTGGTCTTAAATTTCCATTGAAATTTTAAAGTTTTTTGGGAAATTTTTTTTTGTCCCCTGATTTTTCAGGCCAACTTTGAGGGGGGGGGGGGGGGGCAATAAAATTATTCAAATTTTACTAAAATCGGGAACTCGAACTCGAATTTGATTCGATTACCTCAATCGAGTCTACATTGTTCCTTATTAAAAAGGGTAACACCCACCAAAAAAAAATCCTAAATTTATTTTATTTGCAAAACTAATATTTAAGCAAAGAAAAGTCGGATTTACAATGTTCAAAATATTAAACACCTTTGAATGAACCTTTTGATGGCAGTTTGGCAAAGAAATGAAACAAAATAAAGCAGGAATCTCTAAACGGTGCTTTTATTCAAATCCCTAAAATTTCTTAACAAACAAAAATAATTTTTTTTCGACTCGAAAATTTCTTTAAAAAATTTCACAGTGTTTTGTCGATACTTTAAAATTGTCGTTTCTTAAGAATCATAGCTTGGCCAACTCGCTCGTCACTCACCATTTCAAAGTACAGAGCATAAGAAATCATTTTACAAAGTTTCATACAAAATAAAAATTCTATGAAAATCGATATGCCAAAATGAAGAAAATTTAAAATACTGTTGAAAAAAATTGTTGCGTTGATTCGTTTGCTTCAAATCAGTAGAACATTGTTACACTCTAAATAATAACCCAGCAAAGTTTCAAAAAACAGCAGATTCGAAAATTATATTACACAATTTTTTAAAGTCAAGTGACGAAAAATGGCAGAAATTTTGAAACTGACACCCCTTCATTATCATGATGATTATCCTTGTAGCATCAACACTACACCTTTAATTAAACATGTTTTAAATATCTTTAAATTTTCAGTTCCCAAACATTAAAAAACGCCACCCCTCCCTGGAATAATTCTCAATCATAAAGCATAGATTGCCCACTTTGAACAAAACTTCTATTCAGATCATTCTGGAAGTAAGCTGGGCCATGAATTTCTCAATACCAAGGCAGAGCCGAACTTTTCTAAAAATATATTAATATTTCATCATCCCGCCGGGCAAAAGTTTCGTTTCGCTGGCCTAAATTGAAAAACACACGACGCATGGCTTCTCTCCGGGGTATGGGGAGAAAAGGAGATGAGATGTGCAAGCTCAAAATTGAAATTTCAAAGCACCAATTTTTGGCACCATTATTTCCTACCGTTCGAGGGGGTGACTTCGGACGTGCTTCAGAAACTGAAGTTTATTTAAATTCCAAACGCTTTACATAATATAATTGTTAGGGTTATTGAGAAAATTACCAAAGTTCCGCAATGTTCACGGTACATCAAACTCACACTTTTAAGACCACAACTCAATAGGGGGTGGTGCAAATCATTCTTTTGCCAAACTCTCCCACCACCACCACCTCATTTTTTTCCGGTGGACGTTCCAAATTTGTGCACGAGTTAAGTTGTATGAAAAATTCCCTCAGGCGAAAGGCGAAGCGAAAATGAAAAACTTATTCTCATCATGCAAAACCAGCAGCACCAAAGCTCCCATGTGATCCTGCCCCAGCCAAGAGGCAGAAGCGTTTGATGTAGACGACTCACTTTTGCCGTTCACTGCTCTTGGCCTCACAGTCAGTCAGCTCTGGGTGGTGTTGATGTCCCGAGCAGCAGCAGCACTTGAATGTTTTATGTGCCACGCTTGGCACATTCTTCCACCAGCAGCCTGGTTCCGTGCTTTTATTTTGCTCATTTTCCACTTGCAGTATTTTTCTGGGAATACTTCACTACTACGGCTGCCACCGAGACCAGGCAAGTTGGAAACCCTTTTTAGAGAGAAATTCTTCACTATGAGCTGCTGCACATACTGACACAACAGTTCAATCTTGAGTAAAATTTTGTGGTTAGAAGTTTTTTTTTACCTACATTGAGCCATTGGGTCTCGTGGCGCAGGGGTAGCGGCTTCGGCTGCCGATCCCGATGATGCTATGAGACGCGGGTTCGATTCCCGCCTTATCCACTGAGCTTCTATCGGATGGTGAAGTAAAACGTCGGTCCCGGTTTCTCCTGTCTCGTCAGAGGCGCTGGAGCAGAAATCCCACGTTAGAGGAAGGCCATGCCCCGGGGGGCGTAGTGCCAATAGTTTCGTTTTTTTTTTGAGCCATTACAAATATGTTTGTTTTTGCCTCAGCTTCACAGAAAAAAAAATCATGGTAATATTACATCTGGGAAGGGGTACATCTTTTATGTCAGAAAAAATGTGTAATTTTACCTCTGAAAATGTGTAATTTTACCACTTTTCTGGTGTAATGTCACTTTTTCAGTCTTAATTGAGGTAAAATTACATCATAAAAGGAGTAATATTCAACCTTCCAAAATTAAAGCTTCCAAATTTACACAATTTTTTTCTGTGTTCCTTCGATTGCTGAAAAAGGATTTTTTAAGTTATGTAGCAATATAATTGTTAAATTGGGTATTTGTCCCTATTTTGGGACTAGTACCTATTTTGGGTTTACTAATCTAAATTCAGACTTAATTCGCCGGGACCCGTGGTGTAGGGGTAAGCGTGGTTGCCTCTCACCAAGTCGGCCTGGGTTCGCTCTCAGAAGGTCCCTGTGGCCTTTTTTCGAGACGAGATTTGTCTGACCACGCCTTCCGTCGGACGGGTAATAAATGTTGGCCCCGGTCTAACCTAGAGGTTAGATCGTTAGCTCAGTCCAGGTGTAGGAGTCGTCTCCCTGGGTACTGTCTCGGTTGAGTCGTTGGTAGGCAGTTGGACTAACAATCCAAAGGTCGTCAGTTTGAATCCCGGGGTGGATGGAAGCTAAGATGTGAAAAGAGGTTTGCAATTGCCTCAAAAATCAAGCCTTCGGACATTTCATCAAATCTGGCAGGAATCTGCCACTTAAGAATGATGCGTGCTGTCATTATCTTCATTTTGGTGGGCAAGAATAATTCACTTTTTCCTCTTAAATTAGAATGAAAGCAATAAATATATCATTCTTCACTTCTTTCTTAGCAAATTGTTAGTTGCCCATCATTGCTCAGCCCTCGAATGAGAGCCGTCCTCCTAATCTCCAATCACGGCAAAGTGTTTTTTTGTTTTCCCATTACAAAAACAATTACTAAACTGCCACCCAATCAATAAAATAACTGATTAAAGTTACTTCGTCCATCTCGGAGAGCATGGCTTTATTTACAGTCCATTTGACACTTCTAAAAACTTCAACAGTGTGTCTGCGCTTTTCACATGTTACAGTCTTTATTGCCTTTTGTCGACCGAATTTGTGCGGCTGTACTGTATGAGCTGGGGCTGAACCGTACGTCAAAAAATTCGCCACGTGCTTCGAGATTTCAACCAATCAGACGGTGGGTCGATAATAGGCACACAGAAGATCGTATCTTAGGAGAAATAGACCCAAAATAGAAACCAAAAATGTTTTAGTTTTTCAGGCTTATGCAGCGATATAAAGTGCCTCAAAAATGTGATTAAGTACGAGCATAAGCATTAAAAAAAAACAACTTATTCATGTCCTAATATAAGCAATGAGAATACATCAAGTTATAGGTGCGCTCGACCCTAAGCCCGAAATAGGTTCAAATACCCTATAACCATTTGATTTAGAAGCGATTTGATTCGCAATCGTAAATTTGAAACATTAAACAAATTTTAAAAAAATAACCACCTTTTTCTGAACAATTCGTAAATTTTTCTGTCAAGGCTCTACCGAGTTGAATAAATACGAGAGTGCTAAAAACGAGTTATGTATCGAGTTGCAAACAATTGTTTTTGTGAAACGTTGGTTTATCCACAAACAGAGGTGAAAGGTATTCCTTTTCGATAAATATGATGAAAATATGAAATCCTCAGCACTCAAATCAGTGTTATAATGAAATCACTGTCGCGATCGCGATAACTTGTGATGATTACAAGCAAACCCTTTATGTTTGCATATCAAAATTTGTGTAATTGTCTGCTCTACAACTTTGTAGAATATTGTTACACTCTAATAAAATACCTGCAAAGTTACAAAAACAAGAAACTTTAAAATGTAAAATATTGTTCTGAATAAAAAAAAAACTACCTTTCTGGGTTTAACAGGTTCGAACAGTACAATAAATGTCTCCTAAAATGGCATATCCCAAAAAAAAATACAGTCAAGTAAAGAAAAATGCTAGAATTTTTGAAACTATTATTGTATTTTTCGATGAAATATTCATATTTTTTCGGAATTATGAGTACGCCATCCATTCGGGCGTCCAATATTACAGACATTTCCCAAATTTCCAAATCATCACCATTTCAGGCTGAAAATTATTGAATAACTTACTTAATCTACCTATGTGAATATGGATGTCCGACTGATGGGTGGAGCGTAAGGAGATTGTTTCGGCTTGCAGTCACAGAAAAACGCGTCGATTTAAATTTTGTCGTAGCCACCGTTTCGGTCCTTGGTTGGGACCTCCTTCAGGGCCTATTTATTATTAATTATACAATTTATTTTTCCTAAATAATTAATAATAAATAGGTCTCAACCAAGGACCGAAACGTTGGCGACGACAAACTATAAATCGACACGTTTTTCTGTGACTACAAGCCGAAACAATTTCTTTACGCTCTACCTATGTGGTTGACGCCTTCCTCATTCTTTATCAAGAATGCGTGATATGATGGGTTTAGACACAATTTCATCTAATTTCGTAGATTCGGAATAAAAAAAAGTATAAAAAAGTACAGTGCCTCTGTACTCTCTTGTACTAAGTTTTCTGGTTTTCCTATCTAGTTAGAATAAGAGAGCACAGAGGCGTCGAAATATCACTATGTGGTCTTTGCATGAGACAGGGTTGCCAGATCTTCAAACTTTTAGAAACGTTTGAAAGGTTTTCAATTACCGAACCAGCGATGGGTCATTTAAGAGCACTCAAAAAAATGAGTTCGCGTAAACGTGAACAGAGTTCATGCCAACGGGAACCAGGAAGAAAACTGTTCAGCTTTTATGGTGCAAAATTCAAAAAGCTTTCTTCCTGGTTCCCGGTAGCATGAACTCTGTTCACGTTTACGCGAACTCATTTTTTGAGTGTGAGATCCGGCTTCAGCAAAGTACTTAAATATCACTTAAGTGGTTACAACTTGAGACAGGGTTGCCAGGTCTTCAATGCTTTTGAATCGTTTGGAAGGTCTTTCGATTACCTATCCAACGATATTGGTAAAATTTATAGTCATTTATGTAAGATCCAGATATTTAAGAAAACACATTTGTTTACATATCTTTTGAACTATTTACCGAAACTCAAATTTTGTTGAAACTCGATCTATGGGTAACAATTTTGGCAACACAGAGACCAGGGCTTTTAAAATTTCGACTTTGTCTGTGTTAGCTGACAGAACACTCCAATCGTCTTCACCACGACAACCTGATTTTTACATTCTGCTTTCGTTCGTTTTACTCACAAAGGAAGGAGTGCTACGCAAAGTCACTCACACAATCATTGACTTCCTTCCAGGAGAAAAATCGCCTAGAGAGCGGTCGTTTGACATTCTACCGAGATTCCGATCATCTCTCCAATGATAGCAATCATATGATTTCTGTCACCACGCAGCATACACTAGGAAGAGAGAGACAAAAACGAGAGAAAGAGAAAGAGCACGTTGTCTCGTTCGGGCGGCTGCTTGAGTGGTGCTCATTTTTCGTTCGTTTCGTCTTCGTGTTTACGTTCATCGACCGTCGCCAAGCAATGACGGTCATGATAGGCGTTGTGTGTCAGCGATCAAATATCGTTTTGGGAAATGATCGCTGACAGAAAGTTCTATCGAATATCGAGCAGTCCCGTTCAGTGATAGATCCCTTTTCAAGCATTGACAGAGACAGACAAACATTTGTTCAGTTTTCGATTCTGAGTCGATAGGTATACGTGAAAGTGGGTTTATATTTTTGCCTTCCTCACTGAGGAAAGGCTATAAAATCACTCGAAAAATGAACTTCTTAACATTCCAACGCCCAAGGCTCCAAAAAAGTTGGAACGGTAACTTCAACTCAATGGTTCTCGGGCATAACTCAACCAATCAAGATGATTTTTTTTTTTCCAATAATTTGTTAGAATGTCTAGACTTTTTTTTTCGCGTGTAAAAAAAAAATCGCCAAAAATTTCGCGGAAGCAGTCGCTTTGAAAAAAGGTGGAACGATGTTTTCGGTCGCAGAAATTACAGATTTGATCAAATTAAGTTCTGCAAAGTTCTAGGATCATCTAGACATTCTAACAAATCACAGGAAAAAAGAATCATAATTGGTTGAGTTATGCCCGTGAACCAGTGAGTTGAAGTTACCGTTCCAACTTTTTTGGGAGGCTTGGGCGTCCGTGTAAGTTGGACATGCGTTGGGCGTTCCAGTGTTAATTCGACCACGTAGACCCTCCTTCACGTATACCCATCGACTCAGAATTATGTTCTGAGCAAATGTCTGTGTGGATGTGTGTAGGTGGGTGGACAAAAAATTGTCACTCGATTATCTCCGGATTGACTTCACGGATTTTGATCGTTTTGGTCTCATTCGATCCGTCTTGGGGTCCCATAAGTCTCTATTTAAAATCAGCAAGTTTAGTAAAGTACTTCAAAAGTTATGCTTAAAAAAAATTTGAGGTAAGTCCGGAAAATCGTAAAAAGTGTGGTTTTTGTAAAAAAAAAAAACCCCGTCATGTTATACAGTTTTAGAAAGGTATTCAAAAAACCTTTCCAACGAACCCAAAACATTGAAGATATGATAATCCTATCAAAAGTTATTAGCACTTATGTGTTATTTGAACACATTTTGATCTCAGATATTTCTATAGAAATGGTGTCCGGGTCCGTCTTGCGACCCATCTTTAGTTAGATAATTGAAAGACCTTTCAAATGAGCCTAAAACATCGAAGATCACTTATACACTTTGTGAAGATCGGAGTACAGATATTTCGATAAAAGCAATATCCAGATCGATATGTTCCATCGTTTGTTGGATAATTAAAAGGCCTTTCTAATGATATTTTACTAAAACCAAAACTATGTTATTATGAGGAGGGCATCAACCACCCTACGGTGGATTAATTAACGTTTAAAAAAAACGATTATGCTAAAATATAATATTGCAAATTATAATTTTGTTCATTTTTATGCAGGTATCTCAACATTCCCATAGTCCTTCCAGAGAGCTGCTACCTTTACCAGAGAGAGTGGCACTTCTGGACGGTGTCAACGCTGGACATTGCCGTAGGTTCTGCTTCAACCATGAAGTGTCGCGCAGCTTTTTTCTCAACCACCCCGTCTCTTTCTGCAGGGGAACTGGGGTGGTAAGCTTGATTAATTACCAACGCTTCTCTCGCTCTCTCCATTTTACTTTTACTACACGCCACTAGCGCCACCCCCATCCAACACCGGACCGGAAAATGATGAAACCGTCAAGTGAGGTCTCTGTTTTGCGTATTCCTCTAGGAAAATACTGAGAAAATATTTCGAG
The DNA here is from genome assembly GCF_016801865.2 of Culex pipiens pallens. NCBI lineage: Eukaryota > Metazoa > Arthropoda > Insecta > Diptera > Culicidae > Culex > Culex pipiens. The sequence continues at coordinate 86,296,087 of NC_068939.1, read as the reverse complement.
AAATAGTGTCCATACGCAGGGAACAAGATAAAAATAAGTAATTTGCTATGAAATGCATAAAAAAATAAATTGAATTGAATTAAATTTTGGATATTTTCCAGAGAATTTCGCAAGTATCCCCTCTCCCGTCACCGAAAGTAATGATTGATGTTAAAGTGCGATAATTTCCAACAGAAAAGTAACACCAATCTTCGTCACCTATCGCTCGGAGGGGGAGGTGGGATTTTCCGCGGGACGCGTAGACAAGTTCCAAGTGAAAATAAAAAGTTTTACCTCCCGGTCGTCGACGCTGTCATCGTCACGTCACGCGATCGTACACCCCGGCCTAATCCGGGACTCAACGGTGGACTGACAGCGCCAGCTATAGGGCAGCTGGTCCACCGTACCACCACCACCCTCTTGTGGTTTGTTGTTGTCAACACTTCAGCACCCTAACCATCTGTGAAGGTAGGGGGGTGGGGGGTGCTTCATCTTGGATAATATTGCAGGAATTTTGAGGGAGCCTGATGGTACAAATTATCAGCCGTCAGCCATCTTCAAGGGTATTCCGAACGCGATGAGGGCTCTTATCGTGATTTTTGAACGCGACGAAAGTTCTTTGATGTGGTGTAACGTTACTTGATACGGATGCCATTGACAGGTGAAGTTGCAATAAGAAGAAATTGTGCAATCGTGTTGTTTTGAACTTGTCTCATGGACTGACCGACTTTTATTAAATTTAAAAAGAGTACGCAAGAGCACATCATGACTACAGGCCACTTCAAGAACTATTCGCTACCGTCTGTAACAGCATAGATCCATCTATGGAAATTGGAAATGTGCTAAAATGTACGAAAAATACGCTTTCCTATCGCCATCACCATTGCATATAGCTCAGCTCAAATCTTCCACGGAAGAGGATGATACCGCGGCGGTTACGTAACTCGTTGATAAGAAGCAGATTTGCACTGGGAAAACGCGCGCGCGGAGCAATCCCAAAACTAGGATGGTAAAATTTCACCCCCGGGATAGCAGCCGCCTCCCGTGGAGAAAATCGCACGGGTGAAAGTATAATTTATTTCGTTAGAAAATGAAACATCGCTCGCGGAAAAGCATCTTTCCGGCACTTTCTTTTTCCAGCACCTCGCACCGGGTGATTTTGAACAATCTTGATGGAAGAAGCGAGAAGAGCGCGCGCGCGCGTGCCCACTCGCGGTCATAATTTATGGCAACCCGATATTGTCTGGTGGTTTGACGATTTATTATGATTTATGTGCGATACAAATTGTTTAAGTTGGGCAACCCTATTGCCCGGGTGGTGGCCAGGGTGGGAGAACGGGAGGGTTCGTTTGTTCAGCATTATGCTGGGCGAACAAGATGGAGATACCTTAAACTTTAATTCATGTTTAAATTTAATTTTTTTTTCTGTCATTCTTGCAGTTAGGCAGTAAGTATTTAGTTTCCAAGTCGTCACCAATACAGTTTTATCAGAGAAAGATACACACAAACCAAACTGCACTGCCATTTTGTGATTACCAGCGTATAGTGGTCCAGATCCCAAAACTAAGTGAGAAATTGCTTTTGTGACAAAATCTAAAGTTTTTGAGCTTTTGTATCTTAAGAAAAAATGGGAAGGAGCAACTTTTGAGTTGGTTGAAAAAGAGAGTGGCACACGATTAGGTTGTTTAAGGAAATCTAACTTTCCAGGAATATTTTAGAGATTTTTTTACTTTCCTACCTTCAGTGGGAGTGATATTGGATCTGGGGGGTGAGATTGGGTCAAAATGATTTTTTAAGGATTTTACAGTTTCTCTGGTTCTCTTTAATGAAACTGACTTCTATTCAAAGCGTTGTGTTGGGGACAAGACACGTGGTCTTTGGATGGGCCCTAATAGCTGTCTAAAGTTTAGGTACGTTTTTGCCAAAGTTAACCATTCGATATATATAAACTATTTTTTGTAATTGCTCAAAATGTATTTAAATAATGAATGGTCTTTTGGAGCACTTCAAAATGTGCCATAGACATCCAGGATTGGTTTGAGTTTTTCTCATATATTTTGAAAATTACTGTTAATAATGGTTTTTTTTAAATCCTTAATATCTTTTTGCAACAGCCTCCAACACCCATACTCCTATGGGTCAAAAGTTACGAAATTTCATGGACTATAAGCCTACGGTATTAACTTTTTGGCCAATCGCAGTTTTTCTCATAGTTTTTCGATTTTTCTATAACAAACATTTTACAACGTTAGTTTTTGCCCTGTAGGCTTCCATAGCGGCCTTTTTTGGTTTCAATTTTGTCATATTCGGAATCCTCGGAAAATTTCACGTTAGTTAGAAGTACTGGAGTTGTAAATTTTGAAGTGCTTCAAAAAACCTTTCGAATGCACCTAAGCGAGTTGGAATTGATTAAGTTTTACGGAAATGCGAGCAATTTTAATATTTTTTATGTTTTTGGACCTCAAACTTCAAAGCCCGTTTTACTCCACTTCCCTTTGTCGTAGAGGGCTCATATTTGGCATGAGTTCATCTCATGTATAAACAAACAAACGCTGAAAGTTTCATCCAAATCGGAGCACCTCGATACGACCTGTTACACATTGGTGAAAAACTCGCTCTTAAATAACTGTAATGATACGAATAAAAAAAATCTTGAATCATTTAAGAGCGAGTCCACGAGCAAAGCATACCCATCTCGCATCGACCTCACCAATCTGCCTGAAACTTTCAGCGGTTGTTTGTAGATATAAAACTAGCATCTGGGCAAAAATATGAGCATTCTAGGTCAACGGGAAGTGGGGCAAATCGGGACACAAAGTTTGAAGGTTCAAAAACGTCAAAAATCTTAAAAAGGCTATAACTTTGGCAAAATTCAATTTAATTTCAAAATTCACATTTATTGAAAATCAAGTTCGTTTCCAAGGATACTAGATGACACCAGAAATAAAGCAGCTTCTTAATTTTTTTAACTTTCATTTTTTAAAGGGTTAAAATGGATGAAAATAAACAATTTTATGCATGTTTCTATTGCGAAATTGTCCCCCGAGCAAAACTTTACAACCAAAAAATTCACTAAAAGTAAAACTGTCTATTTAGTATGTTAAACTGCCTTACCCAAAGCGTTCTCAGGCTCAGATGGTAGTCCCAGATGTCCCCTACAAGCTGCAGGTCGAACCGAGTTGATATCTGGATGGAACTCTTTTTTATTTGAGTTTGAAAATTATGCTAGTTTTTCATTAAAATGCCAATAACTCTCTTTAGATTTAACCAATTGGGGTGCTTCTCTCTGTATTTTGTTGCATTTTTAAGCCCTTTCAGATGTATTTTGAATTTTGAAATTAAATTGAATTTTGCCAAAGTTATAGCCTTTTAAAGATTTTTGACGTTTTTGAACCTTCAAACTTTGTGTCCCGATTTGCCCCACTTCCCGTTAACCTAGAGTGCTCATATTTTGGCCAGATGCTAGTTTTATATGTACAAACAACCCCTGAAATATTCAGGCAGATTGGTGAGGTCCAAACGACTTCCCATACAAAGGGGTATGCCCTGTTCGTGGACTCGCTCTTAAACAATTTCAAGTTTTTTATATTTTCAAAAATTAAAAAAAGTTTATTTTTCAATCAATTGAGTTTCATTTGATAGTAAAATTATTATGATAATGATAATCATCCTTATCTTATTTTACCCATAGAGTAGTACGCAACGTTTTTTGATACTTAATTTTTACTTATTAAGCTCAAATTCAGGTGTTTGACTTGTTCAGGGTTAATTTTACAAAAGTAAAGTGAAAAAAATTAAGTTTGTGTACGTTATTGAGAAAAGACACTTTTTGGCCATTCTGATCTAATATTTGAAATTTACAAAATAAGGTTTACAAAACTTCAGGTTCACGAAATCTTTGAAACCATTTAACTAGTGTTTAGCCTAGCTAATTACCTTGCTAACCACTATTTTTTTTTTTTTTTTTTTGAAATTCCGCTTCTTCTTTATTTTTAACCATCTGTTTTCCCAAAAAGAAATTTGCGGGGCAAAGGTACACCAAAATTTCCTTACATTTTTGTTTGAAAAAAATTCAAACGCAATCGATAACTTTTATTCCGATAGTATTGATTCAAAATCACTGAAAAATCATATTTCTGCCAAAATTGGACCAAAAACTAAAACTTATGTAAACATAGAATGGTTTTTAACCCTAAAAATTAAACTTTAGTTATATAAGTACTACTAAGTTGTAGAAAGTCAATGTACCATCAAATTATCTATATTTGGGGTATAAAACGACCCCCTGTTGAAAACTAAATGAAAAATTAAGTTTTACACATAAAATAAGCAAAAAATACTTTTGTCCCGCGTAGTGCGTACACCCAGAACTGGGCATCGGCATACGAGAGGATAAAGAGCACGATTCGGTAGTAAAATGGTACTGTGTGCGGACGGAGAGGATAGTTCCCGAAATTACCGAGAGTACTTTACTCATGGGTTCATCTTCAAAAAAGTTCATCTATCAAAAAAAAAAGTACCGGTACCGAGACTCGAACCCAAAACCTTTGGCATATTGAACCGTGCCTTTGCCGTATGGGTCACCATGGTTCGGTGACTAAGTGGCGGTCATTTGTCCATATAAGCCACTCAATAGGATGAACTGTTCCAATGAACGAATGAACACGCGAGAGGACTATACTCTCGCAAAATAGTACTTTCCTCACGTTTCATTTCGTGAGGACTATCCCCTCGTTCTTTAACTTTGGGTGTACTTTTGCCCCACAAGCAATTTTAGAACTATTTTTTAACTTTTTATGATGCAATTACGTTTTTTTTTTTTTCGAAATTTTGAGTACGTCACCAAATCGGACGTCCAATTTTACACAAAAGTCTCCTGACACCAACTTTCTAGCTCTTGACGGTTTCGAGCTACAAATCACTGAAAAACGTGTCTTAGTAAAAATCCAGAAAAATGAAGGGGGTCGTACCGCCCCACCGCCACGAGGTATCGAAAAATTGACCTCGGGTTCGTGATCAGGGACCAAAATTAACCCTTAGAGCAAAGGTTAACGAAAATCGAGGAGGGGTCGGGACAACTTTTTCCGATTCCGTATAAGTTAGTTGAGAATTACCCTAATTTAAATCTTTGAAAATCAGTGTATGCGCATCCGAAACACAAAGGTGAACTAGAATGCTTTTTTTACCAAATACATAATATTACTTTAAGTTCCTATCGATTTTAGATAAACAGATCGGAGCCATTCCCTGAATTTGATGCAGATGAAAAAAAAATTTAATGCTCAAAACAAATTGAAGGCTACCGTTATCAGGGGTAACATTGGGTCTTGTGGGTGAGATAGGGTCCTACAAAAATGCTGAATGCTTTTTCAGACTTTATGACAAAACATCACAAATTCCAGTTTTTTCCCCGTTTTTTGCGAATTTTGGCGAATTTCCATCTTTTCTGACTTTCCCCATTTCCCGACTTGAGTGGCCACCCTTAGTGTAATGAGTTGATGTGGAAAAAACTGGCGGATTGCATCAAATTTCGGCTGGAGTGTTGAAGATATACCAAAACATACTTCAAACTTCTCTTTGACAACAGGGCTCTCACCTTTCATGCAAATGGACAAACGTTGGACAGTTGCACAATGCTCACCGTTGACCAAATCTGCAGAATCTCATCCGTGCAAAGTCTGAGAGTAGTGCAGTCGTTGGCCTTAATTCGCTGCTAACAACATTATCGTACTTCCCCGGGAAGCCGGGGTTCTCTCCTTCAAAGTTGATCGTACCCAGATCTCCCGTTCAGGAGGCATGCTTACAATTTCGGGTCACATCGCCCTGGAAACTCCCTTCCAAAGTCCTAACTAGCCGCTCTCGTTTGTCGTCGCCCGGTTCTGTGTGTCCGTGACGGTTTCTCCGCTAGGGGTGGTCCAAATCTGTTCATTAGTGGTGGTTTTCCGCACACAGTACAGTGTGGACTCGACTGTCCTAACCTGGAAAAGTTCCTGCCACAGGCAAAAACAAAACTTTTCCTGATGCAGTTTTTTTTTCCTATAATTTACGACGATTTGGATTTGTGCTTTGGAAGGTGGGTGCAAACCTCCTTTTTCATGTTGAGTTATTTTCTGAACAGTTTTTTTTTTCAGATTTAAAAAAGTATTTCAATCTTGCTTCGAAAAGCATTAAAAACATGCTTTCAATTTCAGGGTTCTAACAGGTTTATCGAAGTTTAAAAAAGCAGGTTTGTAGATCAGATTAGACTTAATCATTCTACCCTAAATGCAACGCAACACCGTTCAGATTCGTCCGTTTCAAAGTTGTAAAACGCAGCCAAAGTTTTCCCTGAACAATACAGCAGATTGCTGGTGGGGAAAATGCGGCGGACACACGGAAAGCTGCTGCTGCACTTGAAGCATTTTCCTGCCCACTTTCCCAGGGGAACACAACGAAAAAGGCGTCACTAAATATTAATTTTCCTACTTTGCATATAAAACACTTTGTAAACAACTCCGGTCTCTCTTGATTAGATGAATTTGAACAGCTTAAGGACTACAAGTTGGAGCAAAAAGGAAAACTTTTTCCGTTGCTGGCTTTTTGTGCGTTCGCCGTACAAGTACTTGGGCTGGAAGTTTACGTGTTTGTATGCGTGTGCATTATCCGAGCAAGGACGTTGCAAGGGTTTGGCCTACATCGACTGAAGACTGAAGACTCAAGAAGACTCAAGACTCAAGACTCAAGACTCAAGACTCAAGACTCAAGACTCAAGACTCAAGACTCAAGACTCAAGACTCAAGACTCAAGACTCAAGACTCAAGACTTAAGACTCAAGACTCAAGACTCAAGACTCACGACTCACGACTCACACAAAAACGCCTGTTACTTAAATCCCTGCTACGCCACTGTCGAACGCGCTTCAAACTTCGCTCGTCTCAGTGGTTTCATCCCAGCACTCAAGTCGAAAGCTTTGCCACAACTTATAATTTAATCAAAGTGAAATTGCGACAAGCCGGGTGTGTCCAAGACAGACGCAGCAGCGCCGGATAAAGATGAAAGCATGGCGGACGGCTGACCGGCCTGAAGGGATGGAGGTGCTGCAAACGGGGCCCAAATGGACGCTGAGATGACTCACTGACCCGGACCAAATCCGGCGACCGGACGGCCGAACGTTATCCCTTGGAGTGGTGACTTGGATTTAGAGCAGCAGCGAGTTTTCATGAAATGATAAGATTGTGAACTACTCCTAATTGTGCTATTAAGATGGGTTAAGACTAAATAGGTCAATGTATTCAGAGTCAACCGAAATACCTACCTCGTTGTTTAAAATTCAATGATGGAAGGATCTAATACGTAGTTTCTTAAGAAACAGTTTTCCCACTTTATTTAAGCTTGCAGCGAAGAGTACTTGCTTGTCGAGCAGTGTTATTATGTGCCCGGACCCCGATCCGTAATTACTCATTGATGTTTCGTTTTAAAACAAGATTAATCACACAGCTTGACACACGCTTCAATGAGCAGACCTGATGCTGGCCGGCAGGCAGGCACTTTGCAGATGCACGCTGCAAGTGCTTGTGAAGCATAAATCAATATTTGATCATCGATTACACTGGGAAGCAAAAATCCTCAAACAAATTGGCATACATATACAGCAATTCCTCACGAAAACAGCATGAAAAAAAAACAAAAGTGCTCGGATCGGGCTCAAAATTTTTCTGGAGGTTCCCGAAATAATTAGACCCGTATTTTTTTGTTTGGCCATTAGGGTGACCTACGCCATGTTAGGGTGGTCTGAAAAATGGCAATTTTCGTCGATTTTCGCAAAAACCACTTTTTTTGAAAAATCATACCTCCTCGTCATTTTAACCGATTTCAATTGTTTTATACGCAAATGAAAGGTGATAAGTTGGCCTTTCAAAGAAAAATAATAAGTTTCAACAATCTAGCCTGACATATGAAAAGGGCGTATGAAACATTAAAATTCCGTTATGACGGTGTCTGGACCAAAGAGCCTATGTCTAGAAATATTTTTATCGGATTCCCCAGACATTTTTACGTAACATACTAAAAAATGGGAGGAGTTCATTAACAGGAATCGGAGATATGATTTTTTGAATATAAAATCCGTGTTTTCGACGCACCGCGCGCAGAAACCGGAAAATGACGAAATCGGCAAAAAATCAACTTTTTTCACTAAAACTGCGATAACTTTAAAATTTCAGCGATGACCTATACATAGAGCGTCCAATTTCCCGTCCCGGAAAAAATTTCCCGGGAATTCCCGGGATTTCCCGAAAAAAAATATTTCCCGTTTCCCGGGAAATTTCTAAATTTCCCGGGAATTCCCGAAATTTAAGCGGAAGTATACATTTTCTTAACTTTTTGGTACATTTTTTTTCACTTACAAAAAAATAATGAAATAACTAAATTTTATTTTATTAAATTTAATTTACTGTTCTTGTTAAACTTATCAGTTCGTCTGAAAATTTAATTTCGTGATGATATTAATTTCTGAAGCATTCACAACAAGGAATAGATTTTGTTTATTTGTTGGGCATCAAAAATTACGATATTTTGTGATGAAAAAATCAAAATCAAATTATTCGCTCTACAGCATTGCCTTGGCGTTCTCGATTGCGAGATTCCTACTCGAAACTAGGTGTTCGAAGACTTGATTGTTGAGGTAATTGCAAACCTCTTTTCACACCTTAGCTTCCATCCATCCACGGGATTCGAACTGACAACCTTTGGATTATTAGTCCAACTGCCTACCAGCGACTCCACCGAGACAGGACCCAGGGAGACGACTCCTACACCTGGAATGAGCTAACGACCTATCCTTTTTAGGTTAGCCCGGGACCAACATTTACTTCCCGTCCGACGGAAGGCGTGATCAGACAAATCTCGTCTCGAAAAATGACACCGGGACCGTCTGGGATCGAACCCAGGCCGATTGGGTGAGAGGCAATCACGCTTGCCCCTGCACCACGGTCCCGGCACCACGGTATGAAATGAAAATAAACTATTAAAATTTTGGTAAGCTTTTTAAACAAAAATTATTGTTATATAAATAAGGTTACTCTTCCCGCCAAGATCAAAATTATTTTTTTTTTTTGCGTTTTGTTTACCATGACCAAATTGGAAGAAAATTGAATTGGTATCATTAAATGTCTCTAAGAGAATTTTTGCTGGAAGAATTAGGTTAATTTGTTCAAAAGTGTTCAGTCTTTTATTAGGACGAACCATTAAGAAAGCATTAAATAACTACTTCGTATTATATAAAAGTGCCCAAAAAATGCAAACATATTTTAAATATTCGCTCCAAACATTGAAAACTTTGAGTTGTGATTATATAAAAATGGTATTTCAAGGGAATAGCAGATTTTAAAGGTAAATTTAATGCTTATCTATTTATTCATGAGATTAAACCAGTAAGATTTTTTCTGGATAAAATATTTGCCATAAAAAACATATTTTCTTTATTATTATTTTTTTCATTCCAATGGAAAACCATGAAAGTCATATTTGCTGCATGATTTTTTCTTTCATTTCAACTGAATTATCAATTTTATTATTTATCATATTCTCTCAAACTGGTCACAGAGACAGACGTATTCAAAAGCAATTTTATCGTTTTGGAGCATGGATTCATTTTACTCACTTTCCAAACACTGTGATTAAAAAAATAAACCTGGCTACTTCTCATAAATACAAAATACTAATCATTATTTTTTGATATTTTGAACATTGAAAGACAGCTTAAATATTTAGAAAAATTATACATTTTCTTGAAGTTTTATGTTTTTAACAAGCAGCCAAGGCATTAATTGAATCGAACACTTATTTTGACCATTAAAGCTGCTATTTTATACTATGTTATTGAAAAATATTAACCAAAACCAGGATCAGAACAATTTTCGATAAATTTTAAATTTCCCGGGAATTCCCGGGATTTCCCGGGAAATTTGTTGAAAATTTCCCGTTTCCCGGGAATTTTGTAACCCTGGGAAATTGGACGCTCTACCTATACATGTCTGGGTACCAAAATTTTCGTAATTGAAAGACGCTCAAAAAACTCGAAAATCAAAAAATACGTATTTTGGACAATTGAGTTTTTGCAAAAAAAAATTTCCGTGTACCAATTTTTTTCTCAATAGTCCTCAACAATACCTACAACTTTGCCGAAGACACCAAATTGATCAGAAAATTCACTCAAAAGTTACAGCTGTTTGAATATTTACATACCATTTTTGTATGGACAGCTGCCAAAATTGTATGGAGACTTGTATGGGTGAACCAATGACACAAAATAGCTTATTTGGTCATAGGGAAGGCCCCCACAAAGTTTGAGCCAAATCAAAAAATACAAATAAAATCCATTTCCGGTTTTGGTAGAGAATTGCTCACATGTAAATCGACAAAAATGTCAAAGGTTGGTAGGCACACACATTAAAACTTTTTTTGAACCTGTTTTCAGGGCATTGGCATATACATTTTCATCTATTACCAAAACAAATTTGAAGACATTTGGTTGTATCATTGCCGAGATATAGCTATTTGAAGTAAGCAGTTACAAAAAACGATATTTCAACACTGCTTTGACCAAATCGGCTCAAAATTTTGGTGACGACTCGTTAAATCGGTCCCGTGTGCATGACGAAGGCCGAGCTTCAAAAAGTTTATTTTAAATAGAGATAATTTTTTTTTGTTTTTCATATAAAAAACGTCAATTTTTGATTTTTGAATTTTTTTCGAAAAGCAAAATTTTAAAATCGGGCTGCGTCATGCACACGGGATATGTCTTGAGAGTCTTCACCCCGAATTTCAGTCAATTTGGTTCATCCCATCTCGAGATATCGTGGCACCCGTAAATCAACTCGGTGTTACGAGAAATACGTTCTCAAAGTTTGACAATCTGCTTTACGCATGGCAAAATTTGGAACTTAAACCGCCGATTATTCAGTTTAGTCACGAAATATCTTCATGAAACTTTCAGGAGTGATTGAAAATCATCTAATGAGTAGATATGATTATTTTCCTGCGATTTTTTTTTTGGTTTTCTACATGTATGTAACCCCTTAAAAGCCAAACCGGTCACATTCGGCTTGGTTTAGGGTCTAATACATCAAGTTTTAAACTTTTTGAAGTAGTTCAAAAGTAATGTATGAAAATATGTTTCGAGTCCCACAATATTTTACGTTGTTAGTTAGGCAATCGAGACCATTCCAATGAGTCATAAACATAGAACATCTAATAACCTTGTTTTAAGTTATGACCACTTAACTGTTAATTATATACATTTTAAAACTGGATCTCACTAATCTGTATGAAAATTATGTCTGGATCTGTCATCCTACCTGTTCGTAATAAAAAAAAACATCAAAAGAGTCTCAAAAATGCAGATCTGGCAACCACGTCTCAAGTTATAACCTTTTTTGTGATATTTATGTACATTTTTTTTAATCCGTATCTCACTTATCTGCATGGAAACGATGTCCATATCTATCATCTGACCTACAGTATGGCCCATAAAAAAATGCGACATTGTTATTAGGTGTAAATCGGGACTATTTTTACTATTTATGATGTATGTAGCATGTGTACATGTTAAATAGGTTCAAAACAAACAATCAATGACTTAAAACCATTTCCTAAGCATAAAATAAGTTACAGCTCATTGAAATTTTTAATTTTCCAATTTGCTCTACGCCCAGACCATATAAAGAAAAACATACTTTTTTCATGTAGGTCGATCTGGATAGCCTATTATGGTATTTTTATGGACTAAAAAGTATACAGCCTTCAAGGTTACTGTTTTTGAGAGTTGTAAGAGTTAGTTCAACTGAATTTTACGCATTCTTTTTACCAGTTATAGTATAATAGTGAAATTTTCAAAAATATCCCGATTCTGAAAATTCATAAATTTTTGGGATTTTTTTGGAGCCTGCAATGTTTTAACGAAAAAAAACAAATGCTTCTAATGATGCTATTTGCGAAAAAAAAACAAATGCTTCTAATGATGGTAATTGATACTAACAGCAGGGATGCCAGATACACAGATTTGTCTGTGTTTCACAGACATTTGAGCTCGTGTCAGACATTTTTTGAGGTGCACAGACTTTTTAAAACTTAATTAAATTGTTATTTTGTAAAAATATCAATCGAAAATTATTTCGTTAGTCTTCAAATGCTTAAAAAACACAATTTTTGATGGATTTCTATGACTGTAAATTGATATATTTGAATTTTAGACAAAGGCACAGACATACACAGACTTTTTCACAGACATTTTAAAAAATCATGTGGCATCCCTGACTAACAGATGCTCTGATGTGACTTTTAACAATATAGAGCCGCTGGGCACGCTTTTGATCCATCGACAACGGTTTTGCGTTATTGATTTATTTTGACAGAATCACACAAAATAATAACCAAAATGGCATTTTTCACACAAATTACCAATTTTAACAAAATTAAAAAAACTTCGTTGATTGGGCGTATTTAAGAAGGACTTTTAATGATGCTTTCGGCACATTGTTGGATATTTTAAAATGTTTCGTTTTTGAAATATAAATTATTTAATTAGGGTAAATATTGTTCCAAAAATACATTCATAATTGTAGAAACCTGTACACAGTTTTGGTAAACTGCAAAAAACTATCATGACGATATCTTCAAAACATACAAAAGTAACACCATAATACACAAAAAAAAACAGATTGTTAAATAAATTTAAGAATGAAACCACTTTTTCTGTGAAAAAATGCACATGTCGCATTTTTTTATGGGCCATACTGTATGGTTGATAGGTTATCAAAAGACCTTCCAAAATAAGTCTAGAAATACAAAAAATCTGACAACCCTGTCTCAAGGTATAACCATTTAAGTGATAATAATATATGTTTTTAGACCAGATCTCAGTTATATTAATCTGGTTCCATACTAAAAACCGAGTTTTTTTTTGCGAACTTGGTTTTTAAAGATTTAATAATTCAGATGATGATTTTGAAGAATATTTGTTGTGAGTTTGATAGGGAGTGGATTAAGTTAGTTTTTATCTCAGAATTCGATTGAAATCTCCATATTAGTCATTCCATGTCAACTGAGTACACTTTCGCACTCGACCTTTATTGATTTGGACTAAACCTAAAGGGAACGTTCATCTATCGAAAAAACGAAGTTGACTTTATAGCTGTCGGCCACCATTGCTAGTACCAACCACTAGTGTCTTCCTTTTTATCTACAAGGACTTCGCCGCCCTGGGCTCCTAAGTGTATGAAAGTATGGCACGGAGCGACGGCGCCGAATACCCATATTTACACAAAGAATTTTAGAGCGCCCGCCGCGGGATTCGAACCAGCGACCTCCGGATTGTGAGTCCAGTGCGCGGTCCGATTGATCCACACGGGCGGGACAAATCGATATTTAACAAAAAAAAAAACAAGCTTGTCGCCAATTGGTCCATCCCCCTTTTTATGGTACCACCCTTTTTTATTTCTTTTCAAATCCAAATGTGTTGTTTTTAGGTCGATAGGTCATTTTACAGAAGCAGGATCCTTAAAATTGGTACAAACCAAAAAGTTCCAATGGATGGAATTTTTCTGCTCTACAGTGTAACAACAGCTGGAAGTAGAGGGTGACGAGCGGGAATTCCCGGGAAAAATTTCCCGGGAAATCGACAATTTTTGGACCTCTCGATTCCCGGGAAATTCGGTCGAGACTCCCGGGAAATTTTAAACTTATAAATTTTGAAGCAAAACTATATAAACTAATCAAGAATTATTTGAAAAATTCAAATTTGTTTGGAACATTGGATGTTTAATGTTCGATGTTCAAATTCAAATAAACCAATGCTTCTCTAATCTTCCTATTAACTTGTCAAAAATTACAATAACTATAATCGAGAGAAGCCAAAAAAATTGGTCCCCAAAATTTACCTTAAAACATACTCTGCAGTTACACCCCAGAAATGAAATTTAATGTTTTTTTTTTATAAATCCAGAGTGTTTATTGACGAAATATGAAAAAAAAAACTCTAGAAATATTATTTTTAATTATTATTTCAAAGAGGTAAAAGCTTTTTCAAGATAAGTTCAAATTCCATTTCTTCTCTCGAGCATAGCAATCCTCATATTTTTTTAAATTCTAAGTACCTAAGTTAATTTTCAAGGTAATTTCATTTTTTGATGTCAAAGCGATGTCATTTTTTGTTTCACGTCAACCTCAATATTAAATTATATTTTGGAAAAAAAACTCTGGAGCGGTAATCTTTGTAAAGTTAAGGTTCGCCAATTGTGAATACTCCGGTTTTCCTGATAACTGTAAATATATCTTCAATTAAAATTTACAGTTGACCTTAAAAAGGATGAAAAAAGTTTAAATTGTTGTTTTGAGTCGTTATTTATCATATTGCAAAAATCTCGATACTGGGAAATTATATATTAGCTATGTTTTTACTTCACAAAAATTTAATAATAAGAAGTTCATGGAACAAGTTTGTGCAACATTTGAAAAGTCACTCATTGCAAATTATGATTCGTAAACATTTTAAAACAATTATAGTAAACTATATAGTTCCTCAAAATTATGAGGATACTTAATTTAACGAATAAATAACGAATTTAATACTTTTCTTTTTAAATTTTGCCACTATTGGCATAGTAAAAAAAAAAACTCCCGGGTCCCGGGAATTCCCGGGAAATGGCCAAATTCAACTCTCGATTCCCGGGAAATTGAAAATCTCGAGAATCGTCACCCTCTAGCTGGAAGACTACTGTATTTTTTTTTTTTTTTTAATTTATATTTATTTTGATTTTCTCTTCCATGTACATTCATTCAGTTAAAATATTATTGAGTGTCCAATCACAATCGATGACTTTTCACCTCAATTTTAAATACTAGCAACTTTCATTTATTCATGAAATATTGTAGCTTTCGCTATTCAGTGATTTCAAATGTAGGAGTTCCTACATGTACAATAGGGAAAAGGGATACCTTAAAACTAACTTATAAACTATATAAAGAGCGGATCAATGCAGCTGAAGACAGCAATGATTTTTGTCGAAATGCATCAATTATCTTATTGGACATAACATCCAAAGTGTCAACTTCGGCTAATTGATGAAGTTCACTGGTGCTGAACCAGGGAGGAAGTTTCAGAATCATTTTCAGAATTTTGTTCTGAATCCTCTGAAGTTTTTTCTTCCTGGTTAAGCAACAGCTTGTCCAGATCGGCACAGCATAAAGCATGGCAGGTCTGAAAATTTGTTTATAAATTAACAGTTTATTCTTGAGACAAAGTCTAGAATTCCTGTTTATAAGTGGATACAAACATTTAATATATTTGTTACATTTAACCTGGATACTTTCAATGTGATCCTTGTAAGTAAGGTTTTTGTCAAAAGCAAGTCCAAGATATTTCACTTGATCCTCCCACTTTAAATTTACCTCATTCATCTTTATAATGTGATGACTTTTTGGTTTAAGAAAATCAGCCCTTGGTTTGTGAGGGAAAATAATAAGTTGAGTTTTTGCAGCATTTGGAGTAATTTTCCATTCTTTCAAATAAGAATTGAAAATATCCAAGCTTTTTTGTAATCTTCTTGTGATGACACGAAGGCTTCTACCTTTGGCGGAGATGCTTGTATCATCAGCAAAAAGTGATTTCTGACATCCTGGGGGCAAATCAGGCAAGTCAGAAGTAAAAATATTGTATAAAATTGGACCCAAAATGCTTCCTTGAGGGACGCCAGCACGTACAGGTAGTTGATCAGATTTGCTGTTCTGATAACATACCTGCAGAGTACGATCCGTCAAATAATTTTGAATAATTTTCACGATGTAAATCGGAAAATTAAACCTTTTCAATTTCGCAATCAAACCTTTATGCCAAACACTGTCAAATGCTTTTTCTATGTCTAGAAGAGCAGCGCCAGTAGAATAGCCCTCAGATTTGTTGCTTCGAATTAAATTTGAAACTCTCAACAACTGATGAGTAGTTGAATGCCCAAGGCGAAATCCAAACTGCTCATCAGCGAATATTGAATTTTCATTAATGTGCGTCATCATTCTATTAAGAATTATTCTTTCGAATAATTTACTAATAGATGAAAGCAAACTAATGGGCCGATAGCTTGAGGCTTCAGCAGGATTTTTATCCGGTTTTAAAATCGGAACTACTTTGGCATTTTTCCAACTACTGGGAAAATATGCCAAATCAAAACATTTGTTGCAAATTTTGACCAAGCTACTTAAAGTTGCTTCAGGTAATTTTTTAATTAAAATGTAAAAAATTCCATCCTCACCAGGGGCTTTCATATTTTTAAATTTTTTGATAATAGATTTTATTTCATTCAGATCCGTATTAAAAACATCATCTGATGAAAACTGTTGTTCAACAATATTCTGAAATTCTATTGAAATTTGATTTTCAATAGGACTCAGAACATTTAAGTTGAAATTATGAGCACTCTCAAACTGCTGAGCAAGTTTTTGAGCTTTCTCCCCATTAGTTAATAGAATATTATCACCATCTTTTAAAGAAGGGATTGGTTTTTGAGGTTTCTTAAGAACCTTTGAAAGTTTCCAAAAAGGTTTGGAATAAGGTTTAATTTGTTCGACATCTCTTGCGAACTTTTCATTTCGCAGGAGAGTGAACCTGTGGTCAATAACCTTTTGCAAATCTTTTTGAACTCGCTTCAGTGCAGGATCACGAGAACGTTGATACTGTCTTCGACGAACATTTTTCAGACGAATCAGAAGCTGAAGATCGTCATCAATAATGGGAGAATCAAATTTGACTTGGACTTTAGGAATAGCAATATTCCTAGCATCCAAAATTGCATTAGTTAAAGATTCCAAGGCTGAATCAATATCAGCTTTGGTTTCTAAAACAAAATCATGATTTAAATTGTTCTCAATATGATGCTGATACCTGTCCCAATTAGCTTTGTGGTAATTAAACACAGAACTATTGGGTCTGGTAACTGCTTCATGAGAAAGTGAAAAAGTTACTGGAAGGTGATCAGAATCAAAATCAGCATGAGTCACTAAAGGACCACAATACTGACTTTGATTTGTCAAAACCAAATCAATTGTTGATGGATTTCTAACAGAAGAAAAGCAAGTTGGCCCATTCGGGTATAAAACCGAATAAAGACCAGAAGTGCAATCTCTGAATAGAATTTTACCATTGGAATTTACTTTTGAATTATTCCAAGATTGCTGGCATTAAAATCACCGATGATCAAAAATCGAGATCTATGCCGAGTAAGTTTATACAAATCCCCTTTAAAATAATTTGTATTTTCCCCAGTGCATTGGAAAGGCAAATATGCAGCTGCAATCATAATTTTCCCAAAAGAAGTTTCAAGTTCAATGCCCAAACTTTCAATAACATTTAAC
Organism: Culex pipiens pallens; assembly: GCF_016801865.2. Lineage (NCBI taxonomy): Eukaryota > Metazoa > Arthropoda > Insecta > Diptera > Culicidae > Culex > Culex pipiens. The sequence goes on along the minus strand of NC_068939.1, from coordinate 86,278,726 downwards.
TTAAAGTCACGTAACGTGCTATAAGTCATACTACGGTGGATAACTATTGCAACTCCACCGCCATTTCGATTCATTCTGTTATTGGTTATAACTTTATAATCTGGATCGCTTTTCAAATAAGTGCCAGTTTTTAAAAATGTTTCGGTTATAACAGCAACATGCACGTTATGAACTCGTAAAAAGTTGAAAAATTCATTTTCTTTCGCTTTCAAAGAGCGAGCATTAAAATTCATAATATTGATGGAATTACTTAGATCCATGATTGAACTTCAGGGTAAGAACAACATCATTCGCAAATTTTAATCCAATCTGGATAGCTTCCATCATGGATGTAGCATTACTCATTGTTTGAATCAAACCAAACAGTGAGTTTTGCAAAAAAGTCATTTTTTCAAACGTAACATCGCCGAGATCAGAAGATCCCAAAGCGTTGCCAGCAGAAAAATTTTCAAATGAAATTTGAGGTACCTGCCCAATTTGAAAATTGGTAGAGGATTTAAAATTCGTGGATGAACCCGAACCCGAAACGACGTTGGCATAAGAAATGCCATTGCTGTTACCTAACTTTTCCACGGTAGGGGTATTTCTAGCATTGTTCGAGTGAGACAGCACGAACGTTTGATTTAAAGATGCAGGTACAACCTGACTTTGAGAAAATTTCGGTTTGGATTTCGGCTGATGCTTAGCACGAGAATCCAAAACCTTTTTTCAGATGGTGCAATCCCAGAAATTTGATTTGTGATTTCCACCACAATTTGCACATTTAAATTGGGTGACTTCTTTCACGGGACAATTGTCCTTGTCGTGAGAAGAATCCCCGCAAACCATGCATTTTGGAATCATGGCGCAATGATCAGTACCGTGACCGAATGCCTGGCAACGCCGGCACTGAGTCAGATTCTGGCCATTACCGCCATGTTTCTTAAAATGCTCCCACTTTACCCGTACATGGAACAAAAACTGAACTTTGTCCAAAAGTTTCAAATTGTTGATTTCATTTCTGTTGAAATGAATCAGATAAAATTGTGAAGTCAAACCAAAGCGAGAAATATTCCCGTTTGATTTTTTCTTCATTGGTATTACTTGGGATGGGGCAAAGCCAAGTAACACCTTAAGTTCGTTTTTGATCTCATCCACCGACAAGTCGTTTGAGAGACCTTTCAGGACCGCCTTGAATGGACGAGCATTCTTGGTCTCATACGTGTAGAAATTGTGTTTGTGGTTTTTCAAATAACCAACAAAAGTTTGGTGATCTTGTAAAGATTCCGTCAACAAGCGACATTCTCCTCTTCGACCAAGCTGGAACGAAACCTTCAAATTGCAAGTTTCCTTGCAATTCTTCAGTTGCGTTCGAAAGCTGGCCAAATCGGAGACGGAAGTCACTACAATTGGCGGAGCCTTTACTCGTTTCTCGACGGCAGAAGGCTCAGTACGAGGAGAAGGATCCTTGTCAACAGTTTCGGATAAAACACCGAAACCGTTTGCCAATGGAATTGGAGGATTGACCTCACTTTCAGAATCAGAATCAGACCTCGGATGAGGCTGTTTTCTTTTTCTGTTTCCGTTAGCCGGTTTAGCGTTCAAACGCTTCACCGACGTAACGACCAAATCTTCAGAAGATTTGCGTTTACCTTTGTTTTGACGCATTTTGCAAGCAAAGTTCTCTTAAAAAGATGGCTTCGTTTGTAAAATACAACAAAATTTCAGGTGGGGTTAGTCTTGAAAAGACTGTTTAGAATTTGGGAAAATAACTCAGGTAGTCTTTAAAAAGACTGTGAATTTTTTTTGAAATAACTCTGAGCTTAGGTAGTAAAAAATACCGCAGCTCTAGTGTCCGTTCACCTCGAAGGTTCGCAAGACACTGAGGGAAGACTACTGTAGACGCCCGTTCACGGTAGCCCAAGAAACGCACGAACAAGACGGGCTAATTATGCACGAGCCTACAATCGCTGATTGAGGGGTGCTCCAGCAGAATGTGCGTATTTATAATTCGGATCATCATTTGAACAGTCCACACAATAGGGATGTGTGGGCGTACGGGTGCGAACACTGTATTGTACGTCCCCCACGCCCATTGTAATCATCGTTAATGGGCTACAATCACAGCTTGATATGCTAATGTGAGTTGTTGTACGGGTTGTTGGTGTGAAAATGCATCCAAGCTGTTGAGTGCGGCGTGCAATCCAAACGCAAATTATAGACATTTTGCAGTATTGTAGAGCCGCGAGCCGTGAATCCGTTGAGCGGATGTCTTTAGCGCTTATTGTAAGGCTTGCTCGGCAGCATGCTAATCGGAAGGGCTTTGCAAATCAAATAACAGTGTATTGACGCCTGAAACGCTTAGCCCGGGACGGGACTCGCTACATGGTGGGTGCTTGAAGAGAGTTGGTGTGAGATTACAGTTCAATCGCTGTAAAATTCAAAGCAAAACGCAAGGAATGTTTGCCTACTCTAATCGTCAACGTGCCACCTAAGCCACGATGCTACAGCTTGGGCTAGAATTTCCACATCCACTTCAATAACTGTTGCTGTCAGAGCCACAAATCCTCCTCAAACTCAAACCACCGTCATGCAGTAAACCCACCGAGAATCATTATGGATGTAATTGGCTTCTCAAATTGATCCGCAGAGACCTAGTTTGACCAGCCAGTGATTGATTTGTGATTACCATCATTGCTGCCGTATTTCCCAGAGGAGTGACAATACTGCAGCAAAATTTCGACATGATGCAATCCCATTAATTAGAATCACTCAAATCTGAAAACGAGGCGACACTTTGATCGATTATACTGCAAAGCGTTGCAGAAACACGTTGCTCGTCGAACGTCGATTCAACTCTGCACAGCTGCAAAACTTCAAATAACCCAATTACTCCGTTCGAGAGAAATTAAAATTAGTACCAGAGGCCGCACAATTTTTCCTCCTGGTCGTTGTACCAAACAGAATGCTAAGCAGAAATTGAAATTAATCCTCCCCAAGTTCCCCGGAGGCAGATGATAACCATGGGAGCCACAATTTTATGCAATTTCAATTTTGTCTCGCAGAAGCATTTCCCACTAGACCCTATGTATGTGTACGTGTATAACAGTGCTACCGGTACAGCTAAAGAGCCGTAAAGCACAGCATTTCCTTGCTTCTTGTCACGTCTTGCTCTGGTTCTGCGCTACACGGAGAAAAAAGAGTTCCCAATATCGTGAACAAGCGTGCATGAAAATGGGAACCACGAACAAAGTGTTCAAATCCCATGGTACGATTTTGAAAAACGTACCATGGAATTTGAACACTTTATTCGTGGTTCCCATTTTCATGAACGCTTGTTCACGATATTTGGAACTCTTTTTTCTCCGTGTAGCTTCATTTTGATCATGCTGAAAGAAAACTTCATTGGATCGAATCTCGCCGTGCCACCGTAACGAGCCCAGAGGTTGCCGTACAGTAGAGTGGCTTTGAACACCCAATGTGGTTATACTTTTACAATTCTTGTTTTAAAATAAATTATTCAAAATAATATTGTACGGATTATTATATAACATTGAATTGCAACACTGCTGCAAATGAATGATGAGAAGATCTCACCATCCGTGCAGTCTACCTGTTCACACGTTAGTTCCACTGTTTCACTACCAGAAGGACATTGTTTTCAAACTCACGCTCTACAACGGTGGCCGAACCACCCTTGTAGTTAGCTGGGCTTGTTGGCTTTTGGGCCGGCTCATCCTCGTGGTTTGTTCCATTCAACGTGTAGCTCGCGGATCCGAACATAACTATTCGAGGGTGGAGTTTTCGGGGAAAATCACTTGAAATCTACCACCAAAGCATTCCGTGTGCTACAGCTCTGTGGAGCCTAGGCTCATCACGTAAAAGAACGAAAACTTCAACGTTCCCTCAACCGCATGCACGCGAGTTTTCGAGTGAAGGAAGCTGCAACAAGCTCGAGCTTTGAGCAACAAAAAACGAGGCTGAGCTCATCGTGCAGACGGATAAATTAAAGAACTATAAGTCCTGTGATTTATGTGTCAGCTTTTTTCCGTTGTGGCAAATCCGCTTTTTCGATTTTTTTTTTCTTTAGTCCTGCTCAGCCAAGACACGTCCTCTGAACACTATCGGAGAGGGATTCGTCGTCGTCGTCGTCATGTTCCGCATGTGTGTGTCGTATGTGCCGCCATCACTTTTTTTTATTGCTTTTCAGTTGAAGCTTTTAATATCATTTTTATTGTTTCCTCTGGTTTGAGGATCTTCGCACAGCACAGCCGCAATGTGGCGCCCAGTGAAAGCTTTTTTTTACACGTGTGTGTGCTGAAATGTGTGATTGCACGATGCGGTGAGAGAAGTTTTCTTATGTGCGGAATGCCACGTGTTGTTTGCGTGCTATAGGATGAATACAGGATTTTTGATTCGAGCATTATGGCTTGGATTTTACATGCGTAATTTACGTATTTGAGGAAGCTGAATTACCCAATTACCCATGCAATGTACCAGCAGAGTTCATTCCTAAATCCTTATACAGCAATAAACCAAAATAAAGTTCAACCTTTTTCTGGGGGTTCTTTGGCCAAAATAATTAGACCCGTATTTTTTTGTTTGGCCATTACCTACGTCGTGCTAGGGTGGTTCGATAAATGGCAACTTTCGTCATTTTTCGCAAAAACTTTTTTCAAAAAATCATATCTCCGCGTCATTTCATCCGATTTTAGCTGTCATAGCCGCAAAAGAAAGGTGATTAGCTTGGCTTTTTAACAAAAATAGTAAAAAAATCAAAAATCTAGCTTAACATTTGAAAAAGTCGTATGAAAACATAAAACGGCGTTTTGACCGTGTTTGGACCTAAGAGCCTATGTCTGAAAATATTTTTATCGGATTCCTCGGAAAATTTCACATTACATAATAAAAATTGGCGATGTCTAACCGTACGTTTCCAAGGTATGATTTTTTCAAAATAAAAACTGAGTTTTTCGATGAACCACGCGCAAAAATAGGAAAATAACGAAATTGGCAAAAAATCAACTTTTTCACTAAAACTGAAATAACATCAAAATTTCAGACATGACCTATACATGTTTGGGTACCAAAAGTTGCGTCTTTTAATTACGAAAAAGTTGATTTTTACTCTGTTCCGTCATTTTACTGTTTTTGCGCGTGGCGCGTCGAAAAACTCAGTTTTTATTTTAAAAAAAATCGTACGGTTCGACATCGCCAATTTTTCATACGACTTTTTCAAACGTTAAGCTAGATTTTTGAAACTTCTTATTTTCTCTAATAGTCAAACTAATCAATTTTCTTTGCGTCTATGACAGCAAAAATCGGATGAAATGACGCGGAGATATGTTTTTTTGAAAAAAAGTTTTTGCTTAAAATTAGAAAATTGCCATTTTTTGAACCACCCTAGCACGACGTAGGTCACCCTAATGGCCAAACAAAAAAATACGGGTCTAATATTTTGGCCAAGATACCCCCAGAAACATTTTGAGCCCGATCGGAGAACTTAATTTTCGGTTTAGGTTCTTTTCAAATGGAATTGCTGTATATGAGCAGTTCTCTACGGAATCGGTCTTTTTTCTTTAATTTTAATTTTTGTATTTTTTAATCCGGCTGAAACTTTTTTGGTGCCTTCGGTATGCCCAAAGAAGCCATTTTGCATCATTAGTTCGTTCATATAATTTTCCATACAAATTTGGCAGCTGTCCATACAAAAATGATATGTGAAAATTCAAAAATCTGTATCTTTTGAAGGAATTTTTTGATCGATTTGGTGTCTTCGGCAAAGTTGTAGGTATGGATATGGACTACACTGAAAAAATATGATGCACGGTAGAAAAAAAATCGGGTGATTTTTAATTTCACTTTTTGTCACTAAAACTTGATTTGCAAAAAAACACTATTTTTAATTTTTTATATTTTTTATATGTTTTAGAGGACATTAAATGCCAACTTTTCAGAAATTTCCAGAATGGGCAAAAAATCTTTGACCGAGTTATGATTTTTTGAATCAATACAGATTTTTTCAAAAAATCGAAATATTGGTCGCAAAAATTTTTCAACTTCATTTTTCGATGTAAAATCGAATTTGCAATCAAAAAGTACATTAGTACATAATCAAGACTAACATTTCAAACGGGCCAAACATTCAATATTACGTCATTTTGAAATGTTAGTCCAGATTTTAATTTTTTTTAATATTTTTTTCGAAAAGATCGGAAAATTTTACGAATGTTTCATATTTTAACATTGTAAATCGGACCATTAGTTGCTGAGATATCGACATTAGAAAATGGTGGGTTGTTTGGGTGAGACTTAGAAAACATCAATTTTCCTGTTTTTTAACCTTTGCATGGCAATATCTCAGCAACTAAGGGTCGTATCAACAAAGTTCAATAAAGCAAAATATAGAGAATTTTCTCAGCTTTTCAAAAATATTTTTTTCAGAGATGGGCAAACATGGGCACTAATTTAAAAAAATGAAAAACTGCGACTATTTTCAAAAAAGTTAACTAAAAATGGCTATAACTTAAAAATGGTGCACTTTATCAAAAATTCACTAATGTACTTTTTGATTGCAAATTCGATTTTACATCGAAAAATGAAGTTGAAAAATTTTTGCGACCAATATTTCGGTTTTTTGAAAAAATCTGCATTGATTCAAAAAATTATAACTCGGTCAAAGATTTTTGCCCATTCTGGAAATTTCTGAAAAGTTGGCATTTAATGTCCTCTAATACATATCAAAAAATAAAAAAAATTAAAAATAGTGGTTTTTGTGCAAATCAAGTTTAAGTGACAAAAAGTGAAATTAAAAATCACCCGATTTTTTTTTACCGTGTATCATATTTTTTCAGTGTAGTCATGGATATGGACCCACAACTTTGCCGAAGACACCAAATCGATCAAAAAATTCCTTCAAAAGATACAGTTTTTTGAATTTTCACATATCATTTTTGTATGGACAGCTGCTAAATTTGTATGGAAAATTATATGAACGAACTAATGATGCAAAATGGCTTCTTTGGGCATACCGAAGGTACCAAAAAAGTTTCAGCCGGATTAAGAAATATAAAAAAAATTAATGACCGAAATCTCAGAGAATTGCTCATATAATAAGCTCGTAGAAACGTTTTCCATGGGCTCAGGGATATGGAATAATCGCAACAAAATCATTTTCGCTTGCGAGCTTTCTTCACCCGCGAAAGAGAGAGGAGGCAAATCACGCAAAAGAAAATTGCTCCCGAACTTCTCCAAGAAAATCAATCTGTTGATGATTTTTTGTGAATTTCCTAACTTAAAATTTTTTTTCGCTTTGTTTACACACATTGTCCATCAACAAAAAATGCCATTTAATTTTTCGACGTGTGACGTTACACTTGCAAGTGTAGTAGTGAAAAAGATGTTCTGCCGAATAATCAAGATGATTTTTTTTTTTAGATTCCTTTTACCGATCTCTCGTACGCGAGAGAGGAGAGCCATGTTCCTTTTGGATTTTTTTCGGAATTTTTGATGAACGTTCAAAGATTTTCTTTTGATTATGATTCTTCCATCGCTGCATGAGACTTTTTTTAAATTCATTATTGAAGAATTTTCAGCCGGTAGCTGGTTCTACTCTTTGTATCATTTCATTAGTTTGCTCATACAAGTATCTATACATTTTGGCAGCTATCAATACAAAATCAAAATCGCTCAACAGCTTGGTCTTGGCGGTCTCTGTAGCAAGATTGCTACTCTAAACTAGGCGTCCGATGGCTTGAAATGGTGAGGCAATCCAAACCTTTTATAAACATTCGAATTCATTGGGATTCGAATTGACAACATATAAAAAATGTAATCGCTTTGCCCAATGTGAGGACTAAACCTATCGTTCTCAAACTTTAAGAAGTTGTTTAAGACCCCAATAGGAACTGAAAAATTGTTGTGCTCACAACTTTATTTTTTTCCCTATGGAATGTAAATCGGCAAAAATGTCATGGGTTGGTATGAGCACACATTAAAACTTGTTTTAAATCTGTTTCCAGGGCGTTAAATTATACATCTTGAACTATTAACAAAATTCATTTGAAGATATTTGGTTGTATCAATGTCAAGATATAGCTATTTAAAGCTAGCAGTTTCAAAAAATGAGTGCCACGATATTTCAACACTGCTTTTACCAAATCGGCTAAAAAAATTGGTGAAAACCGGTTCTGTATGCATGACGAAGGCCAATTTCAAAAAGTTTACTTAAAAAGCTTAAAAATATTTGTATGTTTTTCATATGAAAAATCTCCAGTTTTTCAATTTTATATTGAAGAAACAAATTTCAAAGCGGGCTTCGTCATGCACACGAATGTCTTGAGAGTATTCACCCCAAATTTCAGCCAAAATTTCAAGCTAAAATCGTCTTTTACTCAGATGAATCATGAAATATCTTCATGAAACTTTCAGGAGTGACTGAGAATCATAAAGTGCAATTAAAAAAAATTATGTTATATCAAATTTTGTAGTTTTTTACATGTATGTAACCCCTTAAGTCAATTCGATAAAAATATAATTGAAATTATTTCCGTTTTTCTTTGGGAGGAATAATCATTTGAGATATTTTCTAAATTATGAAAACGATGAAAACTGTCTTTTTTTTATTGCAGGTTTTTTTAGGATTTTCCACCCAACCTTAACGTAGGAACAGTTAAGTGGAACAATGATTTTCAGGAAAAAAAAAGATGAAGTTTTGATGATTGGGTAATTCTTTGCCAAATCACACAACAGTTGCCCCGACCCTTCTTCGATTTGTGTGAAACTTTGTCCTAAGGGGTAACTTTTGTCCCTGATCACGAATTCAAGCTCCATATTTTGATATCTCGTGACGGAGAGGCGGTACAACCACTTTTGATTTTCGAACATTCGAAAAAAGACGTGTTTTTCTATAATTTGCAGTTTGAAATGGTGATGATATGTAAATTTCGTGTCAAAGGGACTTTTATGTGAAATTGGACGTTCGATTTGATGGCGTAAACAGAATTCCGAAAAAAAATCATCGAAAAAAAGCAAAAAATCCAATTTGTTGTTGGTCGGTGATATCCTACGAAATACATTGCCAGCAAAACTTTTTATTTGTTCGAAATTCATCTTATGCTAATAGTAAACATAGTTGAAGTGCTCATTAAATGTCTAATGATTACAATTGATTAACACTAAAGCAATTATTTTCATCACATTGAACCCATTTCAATGTTTCCGACAATTGCTCATAAGGCTTCAGCTGGCCTGTCAGCAATCAACGTCATGTTCAGCAATGATTTGTTGCAATTTAAATACGTGTCCCAACAGTATCACTTGTCTGACAGTTTTACCCACACACACAAACACACACTCCAGACAGACCAAAGCGAGAACGTTTCTTGGCGAAAGCAAATGAAGAAGTGTTTCTGCACTCTCTGGGACACTTTGCATTATTCCGGAGGCTGGGAAACATACTGAAACTTTAAGCATTTGCACAACACGTGAGAGCACCACCCTGTGATCCTGACTGCTCTACTCTGAATTGCTTGACAGGCTTTCATCTGCACATGTACACACGAAATGCTGCTGGCTGGGCATTGTTGCCTCTGCTGCTCTTTTGCGTCCACTATGAGATTAACTAACAAACGACGACGGTTTTGATATTTAAATGAGCTGTTTCGGTAGCACCCATGAATAAAATATCACCCGGAACGACAGATGAAAGCGTATGCCCGCGTACAAACTACAAAGTTGGCAGAGTGAGTTGAGAGAGAGTTGATCACGAAAAAACAACCAGCCACCACTTGTCAACGGTACTATAAAACTTATAAAGTGTCGAGTGGGGGTTCGAACCACATAATTTTGAACAAGAAACAAACAGAAAACGGAGCAAAACCAGCAAGAGACAATTAAAAACTTTCTCCACCGCCCAGAACTAGCAAATGCTGCATATATATACAGCAGGAGAGCAGCTAATGCCAGGATCGGTTGGAAAAAGGTAACTCTCTCGCTGGATCTCCACCCCTAAAACTGCAACAGTTTTGCAGACCATCATCCGTTGTATGCACCTTCTGAGTGGGTGGTGCTGGGTTGGGCAGATTGCAACATTATGTCCGAACGGTTTATGGTGCTGAACAGGAGCTGCTGCTGCTGGTCCATGAATAAAAGTATACAAAGTTTGAGGATACTGTTACGGGTTTGTGGTGGTTTGGCAACTTTTCAGTATAGAACAGAAGTTGCTTGCAGCAGGTAGGGGAAATATACCTGTTGGAAGCACCCTCTAGCTGGGTAACCTATTCTTATCACTTTGCAATTTTTTACTATCATTAAATTTTCTTCGAAAAACGTTTATTTGGAATTTGTATTTAATATTCAATATATTTAGACAGTGGAAAACAGTGTATGAAACCTTTTATACAATGACAAAAATAACGTTTTTAAATCGCTAATAACTTTTCAAAATCGAATTTTACAGATTTGGTATGTTCGACACAGTTTTGGAACATTTAATCTTCTATATATATAAAAAATTTCGACGGTTTTGTTCGAACGCGAATCAATTCAACACGGAACGTCGGATCGAGGTGCTCTTTGTTGCGTTGGGTTCGTATAAGTCCAAGGAAGGTTCTTACGCCAAAAAGTTACAACTTTGGCCACTCTGGAACCGATTCCGGAAAATCTGCAGATTGTATGGGAAAAGTTACGTAAAATCAAATTTTGATCACAGGAGGCTGAATAAGCAAAAAAGTTAAAAACGTCAACAAACAAAAAAGACAAGACGACGCACAGTGGGCGAAATGGAACCCAAAATCGGACTTAATTGAACGCGGCTGGTTCCCTGGTATTAAAAATAGTGTTTCTTATGTAAAAAAATCCGGGAAATCGATTGGTGATGGTTTCATCCACCGCACGAAACGGCAAAGGGTCCATTTTGCCCCAATACCCCATTTTTTTTACATTTTTTCTTGAAAATCGATCTGTATTAAGAGCGGAGGCTTTAAGCGGCCATCCAAAATGCACTTAACTTATGTGAAAATGTCCCAGGAATCATCTAGGGTCCATTTAACCCCAATTCCGCTATAAAAGCATTTTTGACCGTTTTCAAATGTTAGGTCAGATTTTAAAAATCTGAAAATATTTTTATCGAGAAGATCAGACAATTTCACATAAGAATGACGGTTTGCACTTGATAGTTTAACACATTTATGTTGATTAAAATAAAAAATATGTAAAAGGCAGTTTATTCTGCGTTTGGGAAAATAGGCCCAAAACTGATACTTCAATCTTTTTATTTAGTTTAATTTCTATATCAACATAAATGTGTCAAACAATCAAGTGCAAATCGTTATTCTTGTGTAAAATTGTCTGATCTTTACGATAAAAATATTTTCAGATTTTTAAAATCTGACCTATTTTTTGAAAACGGCCAAACATGCTTTTATAGCGAAATTGGGGTTAAATGGACCCTAGATGATTTTTGCGGTGCAAGTGGTTATTTTTACTGGATTCCTGGGACATTTTCACATAAGTTAAGTGCATTTTGAATGGCCGCTTAAAGCCTCCGCTCTAAATACAGATCGATTTTCAAGAAAAAATGTAAAAAAATGGGGAATTGGGGCAAAATGGACCCTTTGCCGTTTCGTGCGGAGGATGAAACCATCACCAATCGATCTCCCGGATTTTTTACATAAGAAACACTATTTTTCATACCAGGGAACCAGCCGCGTTCAATTAAGTCCGATTTTGGGTTCCATTTCGCCCACTGTGCGACGTTTGTCGGGTAAGGCTTGTTTCCAATAAGAATCTCACTTTTGGGAGAATTTGAATCCGGCCGACAAAACCGCATGAAAATTGGATTTATCAACCATTTTTCAGATTTTTTCCACGCAAACTTCACCTTTTCAACTTTGTGCGGTGCCTGCAGTCCAATTTTTTCGTGTTAATTTTTATTTCTTTTGTGTTTCTTTTTTGTGTGCGTGGGGAGAGTGGTTATTATAAATAGGTTTGAGGGATTTTATTGAATGATCATTATATTGCATTGTTACATTTAATTGATTATATAACAACACTATATTTTACCTAAACAGACCCTAAAAAACACATATAAAACTGTAAATAGGAGCGTTTGGTACGGTATGTCCACGTATCCTTCCTCCTCTGTAAATGCTGTGAAATGTGATCCGTTCTCGGAATCCTCTCTGCGGTTAACACAACGCAGTAGGACTGGCCTTTTTAATTTTTGCAGTACATTTTCAGGTGTTCTCGGGTGTACTGCAATTATAAATAATGACAAGAAAAATGCTAGGGGCGTAATCTAAACACAAGACTTTCCAGCAAGCTTTCATCGGACTGGTTGCGTTTGTGTTAAATTAGATAAGGTACACACTTTGAGCACCAATTGGTAATTGTTAACCGTTTTTGCTCATGTTTGGCTATAAGTCTTGAAATAGCTCAAAAAACAATATTCAGCTTGTGGAGGGAGGTTTGGAAAAGGTCATAAATTCTGGGAACCCTATAGTAATTACATCTCATATGCAATGTCATCAATATTGGGTTTTGATATTGTATCATTTCAGATCATGTGAACTTCCAGATAAAAATATAAAAGGAACCTAAACAATAAGTCGGACTATTCCTGACTCATACAGGATTAATAATAATAATGTTTTCAATTTCGGCTTAGTTTTTTTTATGGCATATAAAGCAAAATCAAAATATTCAAAAACCCGATAAATTATTCCGTAAATATATGCCTTTCAAAAGGCATGCTGAATTGTTAATCTAAAGTATTTTTATGCGACGTTCAACCTTTTTTGAATACATTATTTAGAAGTTGCTTTCATTTACAAAAGATCGTTTTGAAGTCAGACAAGAGTAATTCTCAATTTTTCGCAAATCGACTTTTCTTCGAAGTCATTTAAATTGAATGAAACTTAGTCCCTATGTAAAAAAGTACCATTTTGCATAATTAGTCTTTACATACATGCCTCCATAAAATTTGTCATGCAAAATAAGCATACTAATATTCGAAAATCTGTATCTTAAGAACGAATTTTCTAACCGATTTCACGCCTTCGACAAAGTTTCAGGACTTGATTAGGACTTTTCAGAAATCATTTGGTCCTCGGAAAACAAAATCCCATTATTTTTATTTGACTTTTTATCAATAATAGTCGAATTTGAAAAAAAGGCATTTTCATTTTTTTTTTTTAATATGTATCAAGGGTGAAAAAAATACGGGAAGACATAATTTCTTGAAAAAAATGGTCTTTAAAAAAATCTAAAATATGTATTATCAAACAAAATATTAAAAACCATTTCAGATACAAAATCTTATTTGCAATCCAAAATTGCTATACACATTATTTTGAAAGATTGCGCCGTTTTTAAGTTAAATGCATTTTCAGGTTAAACTTCTCGAAAAATGTTTGATTTTTTTTTCAATAATTAAATATAATTCATTTATTTTCGAAATTCTGAGAAAGTTTTCTACTAAGTTGATTTTTCTGACATTGTTGAGCGGGATGCTAGTTGCTGAGCAATCGCAATTTTAAAAATGAAGGCTTAATGATGACAATGAGATTTTTTTATTCAAGATTCAAGCGGCTGTGTATCTCAGTAACCAGCAGTTCAAGCAAAGAATGAAAATAATGGAAGAAAATTGCCGGATTTTTTTCAGCTTTTTGAAAATATTTTTTGCAAGGGTTCATTTCATTCATTAAATGTTTTTATTTTTGGAAAAATTTCATTAACATTCTAACTCCCAAGGCACCAAAATAGTTAGAACGGTACCTTCAACTCGCTGGTTCTCGGGTAAAACTCAACCAATCAAGCCGATTCTTTTTCCAGTGATTTGCTAGGATGTCTAGATGATCCTGGAACTTTGCAGAACTCAATTTGATCAAATCTGTAATTTTTGCGATCAAAACCATCGTTCCAACTTTTTTTTTACGTGTAAAAAAAATCGCCAAAGATTCCGTAGAGGCAGTTGTTTAACAAAAGTTGGAACGATGTTTTCACTGGAAACAAGAATCGTCCCGATTGGTTGAGTTATGCCCGAGAACCAGCGAGTTGAAGTTACCGTTCTAACTATTTTGGAGCCTTGGGAGTTAGAATGTTAATGAAATTTTTCCAAAAATAAAAACATTTTATGAATTAAATGAACCCTTGCAAAAAATATTTTCAAAGAGCTGAGAAAAATCCGGCAATTTTCTTCCATTATTTTCATTCTTTGCTTGAACTGCTGGTTACTGAGATACAGCCGCTTGAATCTTGAATAAAAAATGTTTTTTTCTCATTTTTGAAATTGCGATTGCTCAGCAACTAGCATCCCGAACAAAAATGTCAGAAAAAATCAACTTAGTAGACCACTTTCTCAGAATTTCGAAAATATATGAATTATATTTAATTATTTTTAATTGCATAAAATCAAACATTTTTCAAAAAGTTTCAACTGAACCTTTAACTTAAAAACGGCGCAATCTATCAAAATAATGTGGATAGCAATTTTGGATTGCAAATTAGATTTTGTATCTGAAATGGTTTTTAATATTTTGTTTGATAATATTTTAGACTTTTTTAAAGACCAATTTTTTTCAAGAAATTTTTTGGGAGGCTTTGGCATCCGTGAAAGTTGGACATGAGTTGGGCGTTCCAGTGTTAAAAAATTCTTAAAACCTAAAAATGGTGCGCTTTATGAAAAAATGTGTAAAGTAATTTTCGATTGCAAATTTCATTTTGATTGAAATCAGTTTTTTTTTTCAAAGTTTCCTTAAACTTATTAATAAAATTTGATAATTATAAGATACGTCATTTGAGCATTAATCTTTTAGTAACATAAATGCAATTAAAAAATAGGGATTGTGTGTCTACTTTTTTCTGAAAAGTCCTAATCAGAACCTACAACAGCGACAGGGAATGGATAAACTAATGATGTAAAAAACTCTTTTGTTGACATAGAGAATGCAAGAACAAAGTTTCATCCAAATAAAAAAAAGCAAAATTTTAATCTCGAAAAAAAATCAAAATTCTAGAAAATCCCTCGAATGTAAAAAAAATATTACATTTATCTACTTTTACATTTGACTTAATGTTGACTCCAAAAACAATCCAGAATTGGAAAAAGTGTTCTAATAATTTGAATTTTGTAAAATATTTTAAATAAGGATTTTTTGGTCAATTGATCATCATAGCATCCAACTTTTTCAAAATGTCCTAATGTACATAAGAAACCTATTGCACGTTGATTGGTTTGAAAAAAATCTAGATTAGTCCCATGAGAACATTTTTAAAATGAATGGCCCAACATGTTTTGTTTTTGACACTGCAGAGTGTGTAAAATAATAAAACTTGTTTGAAACGTTGTAAGCAACTCGCTGACCAGTATAAGCCAAATGGCTAGTATTTTGAAGCCTGGCCTTAAGCATTTGAAAAAATTAAAAACCCACAGTTAAAAATATTCAAAATTCATGGTTTTGGTACTTAAAGCCAATTTCAAGATAAGTAAACTTCTACATGAATCCGGTAAAGAACTTTAGTTTTATCTATCAATATATTTACAAATATTTCGATGCCTTTGTGCTCTCTTGTACTAAGCTTGCTGGTTTTCCTATCTAGTATTTGTAAATTTTTAAAATTGTCAGGTATGAAACCAAATCAGAAAACTGATTTTGTTCCCAAATCTGTCGATATCGGATCCCTGCCCTCGATTCGAATCAGCTGCATTTCTTAACTCCAAATTTACACTCATTAGTTTACATTGTGCTGTGTACTTTCGTAGCAACCATTTTTTTTTATTTCACATTTCCAATGATTTTCACTGGCTTCCAAAATTATGCTGAGCATAAAATTCACATGCTCTCACAAACACACTCTCTTGTTCATTTTCCACATATACTTTACCCCCCCCAAAAAAATAAACCTTTGCACGATCGAAGCAAGAAAAGTTTTTAAATTAAAATTTTCCCGGAATATAGATGCATGAAATTGAACATTTTTATTTCATATCCCTGCGCACCTCCGCTCATCACTCTGCTGCTGGCGGGGCAGTGTTGCACAAACTTGAAATGTTTTCAAAAAATTGTTGTTATTTCAATTTCGATGTTCATATTTTAGATAGTTGAATTGTTTTAAATTGTCAGACTTTTATGATTGTTTAGGGAATTCTATTTTTTAAATGAAATTCTCAGCTCATGAGTCAATAAGTCAATAAACTTGGGAACCACCGCTGGAACTCTTACTTGGGTCTCAGCCCAAGTCCTGCCGGCTGTTGCAGATGCTGACACTGGTTTTCCTCTCGACGACTGCGACGAGGACGGGACTTCTCTTGGGAAAAAAACTGCTATAACAATCTGCCTCGTAATTTTTCTGCTTATAATAAACTCGCACCAGTAACACCACACCATCTGTACTCGCATGTACGTGCCTGGTTGTGTGTCTGTGTGTGCGAATTTGTAAGTGTGTCCCCGTGTGTACGTGGGAAGTTAGCAAAAGCCCTCTGACAGACAATAGTCAGAAGAAGAAAAAACGGTGTCTCTCTCTCGTGCTCTCGTTTTACTAACTTACTTTTTTCTTGTCCGTGACACCCCCAAAAAAACGCGGCCACCCACAAACAAAGACACACACACACACAGAGTCAAACTTGCTCCCTTTTTAAAACAAAACGCGCACACAAATACAGCCAGCAAAGTGGCGAAAAGGGACTGATTGTGAGCCTCCCAGCGTAGTCTCGTCCTTGCCTCGTCGTCGGGTGGAAAAACCGACCCCCCTCGACACAGTATCACTTGTTCAGATAGACAAAGATGTAAAGAGAAAGAGTGAGCTCTCAATAGAGAGAGAAATTGAGAGAATCTGGAGATAAGGGCTTGCTCGCTCGAACGATTGGAAATGTACCTTTGCGTGTGAGGGTGAGCATTCACACATACATACACACATACGTGTGTCCTTAAGGGTCACTCTGGCAACACACAGCCTTATCCTGACTTCAGTGGAGTGGTACCGGATTAGCCGTGGTGTCAGATATTATATTTATATTTATCATTTTATTTGTGGCAAGGATATAAGAAACCACAAAATTTATAAGTTTATAAATCTCATGCGAGGCCTGTACATCCCAAAATATTCAGTGATAGTATTGTCAGATTAAAATAAAGAAAACGATAAACAGAAGCGTTGTTACTTAGATTTCGTTTCAGAACTCATACAACACCCCACCCTCCGACCCTTCCTTACCCTACAAAATTTCCCAAAAAATCAGAGTGCAAAAAAACAATTATTGACAAAAATTTAAAATTTGTATTGAACTAATTTTTATTTTTATTCATTTCTTTCGTTGTTTAAGCATTACTTGTGTGAAGTTACTATCCTAAGCTGAGATGTAAACTACCTTTCATAAGATGATTAATTCAAATTTGGGAACAGAATTTACGGGTGCTTAAAGAATCAAGTAAATCTATTGAAAAAAGTTCGAGCTAATAGAGGGGGGATAGTTAGAGGACAGTAGGCGTTTTTTATTCTAGTAGTATTGAACAAATTGTAAAATCGATTGTTAAGAATACACCGTACCACGCTGATTTATGCATTTTCAATCAAATAAAGACATTTTAATATTTTACCATATTTTAAGATTCAAAATCTTGTAACAATAAACAATTATTGACAAAAATTTAAAATTTGTATTGAACTAATTTTTATTTTTATTCATTTCTTTCGTTGTTTAAGCATTACTTGTGTGAAGTTACTATCCTAAGCTGAGATGTAAACTACCTTTCATAAGATGATTAATTCAAATTTGGGAACAGAATTTACGGGTGCTTAAAGAATCAAGTAAATCTATTGAAAAAAGTTCGAGCTAATAGAGGGGGGATAGTTAGAGGACAGTAGGCGTTTTTTATTCTAGTAGTATTGAACTAATTGTAAAATCGATTGTTAAGAATACACCGTACCACGCTGATTTATGCATTTTCAATCAAATAAAGACATTTTAATATTTTACCATATTTTAAGATTCAAAATCTTGTAACAATAATGATGTATAAACACATTCTGCCGTGACGTTACAACGGTTTGACGTTTCTTTGTTTAGTTTTATTGCTGTAACTTGGAAATTTCAAAGAAAATTGCAAAAAGAATCAACATTGGGCTAAGGATTTAAAGTTTCGGTTGCTGTTCTACGAGCGAATATGTAGCGTGACGTAACAACGGTGGAGAATATTGTTCCTTCAATATTTTTTAGAAAAGGCTGTCCCGGGCAGACGGTTATAACAAAATTCATGCCATTTCAATAACAAATACTGTTAAAATAACAGAAAGTGTTTTGGAATCTTCTTGAAAAATCCATTTTTGCATAAGTTTTTAAAAACAGTTTATGTTATCATAACAAATTTTTTTATTGGTTTGATATTGGTTGAAAGCCAAAACAACTTTGGAATAACATTTTTTGTTATGGAAGAATAACTCCAACTGTTATTGAGATGGTCGGATTAGTTCTTAAAATAACAAAAAATAATAACAAAGATTTGTTCGAAGAATAACTAAAAATGTTATTAGTCTGTTATTACAATAACAATCCAATAACAAAAAAATCATGACGACGAATGTCACTTTTTTCAATTTGCAAAGTGATTTTTAAAATGAAAGATTTTATTTTTATTATGATCCATTAATTGCAATGTGCTTCAACTGCGGTTTCTTATCTCAAACGCAAAAAATATTGACCAAATATGGTCTGCAAGCCATTGAATGGGACAGGAGTTTTTTCATTATTTTGCTCCTTTCGTTGTCCCGTCACGCAAAGAAATGGCTGGCAAAAACTCAAATTTCAACCAATTCGTTCTGTTCAAGGAGCAAATTTTTGAAAATGTGTTGAAGAGCAAAAGTGTTAAAAAATCAAGCTGGCTAAACTGTAACGATTGTTTTGGTGTGCATTTTAAAAGTTTTACGATGTTGTCCCGTCACGCTTCATTTTTATTTCAGGAGAAGCACAGGTACAATATTGTTCATTCTACATGACATTTCTGTGAAGGAAAATCAATTATCTTTCCAAATATGTAAAAAATGGGGGGTTTCTTCTTTTATTGTGCCACTACAGCCAAAATGCTGAAAAAAAACTTGAGATTTTTTTAACGTAAAATTGACTGCTAAATCGAATGCCATCATTGGATTTTGAAAAAAAAAGGTAAGCTGGAAAACACAATATTTCGGTTTATTGCAGTTTATACTTCACTTGCGTCTTAAGTCAAGATTATAAATCTTTTAATGTTTGTAAAAGTTGGTTTAATAAGCCTTAAACTATACAGAATCCAATCACAACATATATCGCCATAAAATCAAGTTTAAGCCCGAAGAATGTGTCATAAAGCGTTTTGCGATACTTTTTGTTTCTAATTTTGAAAATCAAGCTTCAAATTAGATTTTTTTCGACCCTATCAATCTTCATACCTTTTTTTTCATTGGCAGAATAAAAAAAGTTTTATTTTACATTACTTAAAGTGTTGGTACCGTAATCTGGGGTGAATCGGGACTGCAGTTTTTAGAGCACTTAAAGCTTTTAAATTTGGAAATGGATGTACACATTTTGTTGGCCTGGGTCTGTTCTAACCGAAAACAACCAGAAAATCTAAATATTGTGC
This sequence comes from Culex pipiens pallens, assembly GCF_016801865.2. Classification (NCBI taxonomy): domain Eukaryota; kingdom Metazoa; phylum Arthropoda; class Insecta; order Diptera; family Culicidae; genus Culex; species Culex pipiens. The sequence goes on along the minus strand of NC_068939.1, from coordinate 86,259,134 downwards.
TCCAACATGGTAAAAATTGCTGTCCCAATTCGCCCCATGTGTCCCGATTGACTCCAGTTTACGGTACTGGTTCCAGCTTTAGAAGTTTTTGCTTTCTGAGTTTTAATTTTTTTTAATAAATTAATTCGCTCAAACATCAACATTAACTAGATGTTCACATCTGTAGAAGAGTTTTTGCAATCTAATCAACCTAAGCAGTAAATTTAACATTATTTTTAACATTAGTCACTCTCCGCTCACTCACACGAAATCGGAAAAAAATGCCCCGACCCTTTTTATTTCGATTTGAGTGAAACGAATCCTAGCTCACCCCTTCTATTTTTGAACATTCGAAAAAAGGCGTGTTTTCAATAATGTGCAGCCTGAAATGGTGATGGTTTGGAAATTTGGCGTCAAAGGGACATTTGGGTAAAATTGGACGCCCGATTTCATGGCGTAGTCATAATTCCGTAAAAAAAACGATTTTTTCAACGAAGTAATACAGAAATCCGTAGTAACAGTTCAATAGGGCGAATCTGCGTTTGTAAACAAGCAGTCTATGGCGTCATCCATAAAGTATGTCACGCTCTAGGGGGGGAGGGGGGGTCTGAGCAAGTGTGATATTGCGAGTTGTAAGTATAGGAAAAGCGTGACCAAGGGGGGGGAGGGGGGTAAATTTTGGCTGATTTTAGCGTGACGTACTTTATGGATGAAGCCTATCCCTTTTGCTCAAGTGACAGTTTACGTCAAGTAAGAGGGGGATAGACTGCTTGTTTACAAACGCAGATTCGCCCTATTGAACTGTTACTACGGAAATAGTTTCTACAATTCTCCCATTTTTCGTTACTCATTTTATTGTTTTGCACATGTCATTTTAGGATCATCCATAAACCACGTGGACACTTTAGGGGGGTGGAGGAAGGGGGGGTGGGCTGTGAGATTTCGAAAAATTGTCCACGCACCTTACAAAAAAAGTTTTTTTTTGTATGGACAATTGTCCACGATGGGGGTGGGTTAAGATTTCCATAAAAGTGTCGTCCACGTGGTTTATGGATGGTCCCTTAATGGGAAACTTAATGTAGGGTAGAGTAGTCATCAATGAGACACGGGGAACATTGATAAAATGGCTCTCACAAGACGAAGTTTCAACCAATCAGGTTCATATTTGGGCAAAGTTGTGTTTTCTAGATACACGTCTGCCATAATAATGGCTTTGGTTATGGACGCTCCCTTGAAAAGTTATTCATAAATGTTTGATTCTGGGGTGTAAAAGAAAATTATGGACAAAAATACTTTATTACTCATAGGCTGCCATTTAAACCAAAACTAATATTTCTTCAAATTTCTTTCGACGTTCCATAGGGATTGAGTTGGGCTGCAATGTCCTTTAATTAGGTTTGGCCAAAATTTAGAATATACCCAGAATCCAGGACTGTCTCATTGTTCCTCACTTATTTCAGCCCAATGAGACACTTCGATTTTTCTTCATTAAACTTTTCAAAATGCCGGGATCCATGGTGTAGAGGTAAGCGTGGTTGCCTCTCATCCAGTCGGCCTGGGTTCGATCCCAGAAGGTCCCGGTGGCATTTTTCGAGACGAGACAGTAAGTAAATATTGGCTCCGGACTAACCTAAAAAGGTTAGGTCGTTAGCTCAGTCCAGGTGTAGGAGTCGTCTCTCTGGGTCCTGTCTCGGTGGAGTCGCTGGTAGGCAGTTGGACTCACAATCCAAAGGTCGTCAGTTCGAACCCCGGGATGGATGAATGCTTATGTGTTAAAAGAGGTTTGCAATTGCCTCATCAATCAAGTCTTCGGACACCAAGTATCGAGTAGGAATCTCGCGATCGAGAACGCCAAGGCAATGCTGTAGAGTTCAAGTCAAGGAGGGAATCTAACGAAACAGGTTCACAGTGGTTCAAAAGGCTGTTTTGACGAACTTAATTGATTAGAGCAAAAAGTAAGCATTTTCGTGCTTTGACATTTTTTTTTTTTTTAAATTTATATTTATTCAGTTTTTCTTTTCCATGTACATTCATTCAGTTAAAATATTATTGAGTGTCCAATCACAATCGATGACTTTTCACCTCAATTTTAAATACTAGCAACTTTCATTTATTCATGAAATATTTAGCTTTCGCTATTCAGTGATTCCAAATGTAGGAGGTCCTACATGTACAAAAGGGAAAAGGGATACCTTAAAACTAACTTATAAACTATATAAAGATCGGATCAATGCAGCTGAAGACTGCAATGATTTTTGTCGAAATGCATCAATTATCTTATTGGACATAACATCCAAAGTGTCAACTTCGGCTAATTGATGAAGTTCACTGGTGCTGAACCAGGGAGGAAGTTTCAGAATCATTTTCAGAATTTTGTTCTGAATCCTCTGAAGTTTTTTCTTCCTGGTTAAGCAACAGCTTGTCCAGATCGGCACAGCATAAAGCATGGCAGGTCTGAAAATTTGTTTATAAATTAACAGTTTATTCTTGAGACAAAGTCTAGAATTCCTGTTTATAAGTGGATACAAACATTTAATATACATTGCTCCGGCAGAAGTCTCAGCGGTTAGTCGTGTTTTTTCGCGGTGTGTTTGGTGCGTTTTTCACGGCAATTCCGAGGCGTGTGCGAGCGGACAAGCCCGTTCCGGTGGTCAGAGAGGCCACAATCTGGTCGTCGTGGACACGGCGGCGGTGCAGCAGCGGAAGAGGAACGAGTTCCTGCATCCGAGCAGCAGCAGCAGGAGGAGTCAGCAGCAGCGGCCGCGGAGGCAGCTGAGGCGAGAGACGGTCGTTGGTCGGTGGAAACGGCCCCGGAGAGTCGACTGCGGTCGGCGGACCAGTTTTCGGCCAGGCCAGGTCGGAGACAACCCCGTTGTTTACGTGGCTGGCAGCAGGCAGCACAACAACAACAACAACAAGCGCGCGCAAACGAGCTTCCCGCGCATCCCGCTGCGGGCGGCAGCCAGTGCGGCCAGTTCAGCGGTGAGTGCGAAAGGCGAGTTTTTTGTTTGCTTTTAGTTTTTTTTTTTTTTTTTCTCATAGTTTTTTTTTTTTTTCCTGTTAGATTTTTTTTTCTCATTTCTTCTGCGTTATTTTAGTCTTATTTTTGGTTTTGATTAGTTTTCTTCCGTTTTTTTCCTCAATCATGGATCCGACCGAGTCGGAACACGAGGAATCTGATTTCGATTCAACCATTGATGGTGACGAGGACGTGGAAATGGAGGACTCTGTCTCGGGAGTTCCTTCAAACACCACCAACAGGGACCACTTCCTGAAGGATAAGGATGCTGACGGTAAAGGGGGATCCACGGACGGGTCTAAGAGGAAGAAGCGAAAGCGTCCTAAATCAGATCCGAATCCGGTTCCCCCTCAACCACCGATTCCTCCCTTGACTCCAGACCCGATTCCCCCCTTGACTCCAAACCCAATTCCTTCTCCCAATCCAGATCCAATTCCTCCTAAAACACCGGTGCCGAATCCAGATCCAAATCCCCTCCCGCCCCTGAATCCTCATTCCCAAAAACCGATTCCTCGTCCTCGTCAGTATCAAGAGGGATCGCAAACGGAATGGGTGGTCTTCTTCCGGCCCAAACAGAAGCCGTTAAACTTTGTACAGATCACCAAGGATTTGCAGAAGCACTATCCTGGGGTGGTCGAATGTACCAAGCTGAACAAGAGCAAGCTCCGCGTGATCGTGAACTCCGCGGTGCAAGCTAATCAGATCGTTACTGATCTGCGGTTCAGCATTGAGTACCGTGTTTGGATTCCGGCCCACAAAGTCGAGATCGATGGCGTGGTGACCGATGACAGTCTGTCGCTTGTCGACCTCTCAAGGGCGGTGGGACGCTTCAAGAACCCTAAACTTCCAGCTGTGGAGGTACTCGAGTGCCGGCAACTGGGCAACGTCACCTCCGAGGGTGGCCAGAAGAAGTTCATTCCTTCTGCCTCGTTCCGGGTGACTTTTGCAGGGTCAGCTCTGCCGGACTACATTGAGCTGTACAAGCTTCGGCTTCCAGTTCGATTGTACGTTCCGCGAGTGATGAGCTGCGAAAACTGCCAGCAGTTGGGACACACCAAGACCTACTGCAGCAACAAGAGCAAGTGCTCAAAGTGCGCCGGCCCCCACAAGGACGTGGATTGCCAAAAGCAGGCTGAAAAATGCCTGCTTTGTGGCGGGGAACCGCACAAAACTCGGCAGTGCCCAAAGTACAAGGAGCGCGAGGACAAGATGAAGCGATCCTTGAGGGAACGCTCCAAGAAGTCCTTCGCGGAAATCCTTAGTCAGGTGACCCATCCCAATCGCTTCGCTCCTTTGGCGGACGAAGATTCGGGGGACGAAGATTCCGATGTGGAGGTCCTCTTCCAGAGAGACGAGGAAAGTGACTCTTCCGGGCCAAACCCGAAGCGCAACAAGGCTTCCAAGTCCAGGAAAGCCGCTGGCGGCAAGGGTAAGGAAAGTGACTCGTTGAACTTCGAGGAGGATTTTCCTTTCGGTCCGTCGGGTAAGCCCGCTCCGAAGCCGGCACCGAAGCCGGCACCGATTCCTCTCAAGCCGCTGAAGCCCGTTCCCAAGCTGCCAAAGATCCCCCTAAAAACGGTTCCTCAACCGAATCCGATCACCGATGCCTTCAAAGGAGTCCTTCCTTTTTCCACAATCGTGGAATGGCTGTGCTCTTTTGTGAGTGAACCGACGCGTTTAATCATAAAGCGGTTTGAGCCTCTCGCTAGACACATCGGGAAACAGCTTGCTAGCACGACGCCCCTCTTGTCGTTCATTTCCTTTGATGGGTAATACACCAAAAACGAAAAACGGCATCTCCTTTCTACAATGGAATTGTAGAAGTTTAACCCCCAAGTTAAACGATTTTCAACAATTCGCATTCGAACGAGACTGTGATGTGTTTGCGCTGAGCGAAACGTTTCTTATCGGAGATGAGACGCCAGCTTTCCGGGGGTACAACATCATCACAGAGAGCAGGGCAGGACCAAACAGAGGTGGAGGCGTACTGATTGGGGTCAGGAAATGCCACACTTTTAGAAAGGTCACGCTCCCGAAGCTAGGAGGAATCGAAGCAGTCGCAGTACAGGCCAGGATCAGAGGACTGGACATTTGCATTGTGTCCGTCTATGTTCCCCCACAGGTGTCGTTAACTCGACAAAAGTTGTGGGGTATGCTTGAGCTGTTGCAGGCACCGCGACTAGTTCTGGGTGACTTTAATCTTCACAGCACCGAGTGGGGAAGTCACAAGACAGACCCTCAAGCATATCTGATTCATGAACTGTGCGACGACTTCCAGATGACCCTCCTAAACAGGGACAAGCAAGTTACGCGGATTGCAACACCACCAACGTCAACTACGTCTGGTACGAAGGCGAGTGCCATCGACTTGTCGCTCTGTTCCAACAGTCTGGCAGTTCTTTGTGACTGGAACGTGCTTCAAGATCCTCGTGGCAGTGATCATTTGCCGATCGCTATTCTGGTTAGCCATGGCCCACAGCAATCGACAACGGTGGAGATGCCTTACGATCTGACGCGAAATATCGACTGGAAACAGTACGCGGAGGCAGTCTCCATTGGAGTTGAGTTGCGAGCAGGGTTGGCACCGCTAGAAGAATATGCGTTTCTGGCTAATTTGATCTATGACAGTGCGATACAAGCTCAGACGAAACCCGTCCCGGGACCATACATCCGAACGCGCCCTCCACTCCCCTGGTGGGACAAGAAGTGTACGGATCTCTCGGCGGCCAGGTCTGAAACTTATGTGGACTTCTGCAAGTGTGGAATCCGAGCGAACTTCCAAAAGTACAGAGCTCTTGATCGCAGGTACAGTAATACTCTGAAGCGGAAGAAGCGAATGTACTGGCGGGAGTTCGTTGAAGGACTACCAGCAGATACGTCCATGAGCACTCTGTGGCGCGTTGCGAGGGCCATGCGTAGAGGTTCCGTTCCGAACGAGAGTGTGGAAAAATCGGACAAGTGGATATTGGATTTCGCCAAGAAGGTGTGCCCGGACTCGGTGCCGACACAACCATCATTCGACGTTGTTGATGGGAGCGATGCTAATCCTCCCTTCTCGATGGTAGAGCTCTCCATAGCACTATTGACGGGCAACAATACTGCTCCTGGTCCGGACAAGATCAAGTTCAGCTTGCTGAAGAATCTTCCGGACGTCGCCAAGCAGCGTCTGTTGAATCTGTTCAACACGTTCGTGGAGCAGAACGTAATTCCACACGAATGGCGACAGGTCCGGGTGGTTGCCATTCAAAAGCCCGGTAAACCGGCATCCGACCACAACTCGTATCGTCCAATCAGCTTGCTGTCGTGTCTACGCAAGTTGCTGGAGAAGATGATCCTCGACCGCCTCGAACCATGGATGGAACGAGAGCACTTGCTGTCAGACACGCAGTATGGCTTCCGGAGAGGCAAGGGAACAAGCAACTGTCTAGCCTTGCTGGCCACAGGGATCGACATTGCCCGTGGTAAGAAACAGCAAATGGCTTCTGTCTTCCTAGACATCAAGGGTGCATTTGATTCAGTCTCCATCGAGGTGTTGGGTGTAAAGCTTCGGCGGAGCGGTCTCAATCCGACGATGTGCAACTTCCTCATCAACCTGTTGTCAGAAAAACACATGCACTTTGTGCAAGGTGATCTGGCAATCACCCGGATAAGTTACATGGGTTTGGCACAAGGCTCACGCCTTAGTCCATCCATGTATAACTTCTACGTCAGCGACATCGATGATTGCTTGACCGGAGACTGCACCCTTATACAGTACGCAGATGACGCAGTGGTTTCAATCGCTGCCAAGAAGGAAGTCGATCTGCTAGAACCCTTGCAAGATACCCTGAACAACTTGGCCCATTGGGCAGTTGGAAAGGGTATTGAATTCTCTCCGGAGAAGACGGAACTGGTCGTTTTTACGGGGAAGCATAAACCGGCACAGCTCAATCTTTTTCTCTCGGGAAAGACTATCGAGCAGTCGGACCACTTCATGTACATGGGTACCATCTTCGATCAAAAGGGAACATGGGGGAAGCACATCAACTACCTGAAGCAAAAGTGCCTGCAAAGAACTAATTTTCTGCGCAGCGTCTCTGGCAACCGGTGGGGTGCTCATCCTTCTGACCTGCTTCGACTGTACAAGACAACGATACTCTCGGTGCTGGAATATGGAAATTTCTGCTTCCAATCAGCTGCGAAATCACGCTTGTTGGTTCTCCAGCGAATACAGTACCGATGTCTTCGCATTGTCTTGGGATGCATGCACTCAACTCACAACATGACCCTCGAGGTCTTGGCGGGAGTGTTGCCTCTGCGAACTCGTTACTACGAACTGTCTTACCGGTTCCTGATCCGGTGTGATTACAGGAATAAACTGGTAATTGACAACTTTGAAACGTTGCTGAACCTTCACGTTGAGTCTCGGCGCATGCTTCTATATTATGACTTTATGTCATCGTGGGAGTGGAGCCCGAGCACTACGGTACAGCGCACGCCTCCGTTAACCAGCAGCACCCTGATTGGCTTCGACACGTCCATGAAAGCCGATACTCGCGGTATCCCAAACCATCTTCTGCGGGGAGTTGTACCGTCGATCTTCGCATCAAAGTACAACCATGTTCCTCCAAACAACAGATTCTTCACCGATGGCTCCAAGCTCGACGGCTGTACGGGCTTCGGTGTTTATCATGAATCTTATCAGCTGTTCTTTAAGCTGAAGGATCCGAGTTCGGTTTACGTCGCAGAGTTAGCCGCGGTTTACTGCGCACTGCGAATCATCGAGACCATGCCACCTGACCACTACTTCATCTTCACCGATAGCTTTAGCTCTGTTGAGGCTATCCGGTCTCTGAAGCCGACCAGGGAGTCTACGTTTTTCCTCACGGAAATACGCAAGACTTTAAACAACCTGGCGGCTCAGTCCTTCAGCATCACGGTGGTATGGGTCCGCGCTCATTGCTCGATTCCGGGTAATGAGAAAGCGGACTTGCTCGCCAAGAAGGGTGCTGAGAGTGGAGACATTTTTGAAAGGCCAATTAGCCTACAAGAATGCTACGGTTTTCCGAGGCAGCGTGCGCTTCTGGATTGGCAAAATCAATGGGACGACGACACCAAGGGACGTTGGATGTATTCCATACGACCTAAGGTGCAAAGAAAAGCCTGGTTCAAAGGAATGGACTTGACGCGTGGATTCATCAGAACGATGTCCCGCCTTATGTCGAACCATTACTCGTCCAAGGCTCATCTGTACCGTATCAACATGAGTGATACGAACCTTTGCGACTGTGGGCAGGGTTATCAGGACATCGACCATCTCGTATGGGCGTGTCCAGATCACCAGGCTCACAGAATTAAGTTGAAAGATACCCTCAGGGCCCGAGGAAGACCACCAGAAATCCCGATGCGATACGCGCTATCTCAACTAGACCTTGATGTTCTCTATCCTATCTATCAGTTCCTCTCAGATTCCAAAATATCTATTTAGTTTTCTTCCAGTTAGTTTCCCTTCAGTTAGTTTTCCTCTAGTTAGTATAACTCGCCTTCACACAAAGCCGTCGTTTCTGGTTGCACCGGAAGCAAAGCAAGATCGCCCCAGCAGCTGGACACCGAGTTGCGGCTGAGGACAAAACGCAAAGGCCAGCAGAGCCAACCAAGACCCCTACACAATCCCCCTTCCCTTCCCACGCCTTGTCTTTAACATCAATCCCTTCCCTACTAACCCCGAGTAGGCCGCGGGTAATCGGCTCCCCTCCCACTAACATTTACACACAAGATCCTCTGTAATTATTAAGCCAAATGTAATTACAAAAGCCGACTCGGTCCTAACCAGGTCCCAGTACCGAAAAGGACCTAATAAAAATAATTTTATGAAAAAAAAAAAAACATTTAATATATTTGTTACATTTAACCTGGATACTTTCAATGTGATCCTTGTAAGTAAGGTTTTTGTCAAAAGCAAGTCCAAGATATTTCACTTTATCCTCCCACTTTAAATTTACCTCATTCATCTTTATAATGTGATGACTTTTTGGTTTAAGAAAATCAGCCCTTGGTTTGTGAGGAAAAATAATAAGTTGAGTTTTTGCAGCATTTGGAGTAATTTTCCATTCTTTCAAATAAGAATTGAAAATATCCAAGCTTTTTTGTAATCTTCTTGTGATGACACGAAGGCTTCTACCTTTGGCGGAGATGCTTGTATCATCAGCAAAAAGTGATTTCTGACATCCTGGGGGCAAATCAGGCAAGTCAGAAGTAAAAATATTGTATAAAATTGGACCCAAAATGCTTCCTTGAGGGACGCCGGCACGTACAGGTAGTTGATCAGATTTGCTGTTCTGATAACATACCTGTAGAGTACGATCCGTCAAATAATTTTGAATAATTTTCACGATATAAATCGGAAAATTAAACCTTTTCAATTTTGCAATCAAACCTTTATGCCAAACACTGTCAAATGCTTTTTCTATGTCTAGAAGAGCAGCGCCAGTAGAATAGCCCTCAGATTTGTTGCTTCGAATCAAATTTGAAACTCTCAACAACTGATGAGTAGTTGAATGCCCAAGGCGAAATCCAAACTGCTCATCAGCGAAAATTGAATTTTCATTAATGTGCGTCATCATTCTATTAAGAATTATTCTTTCGAATAATTTACTAATAGATGAAAGCAAACTAATGGGCCGATAGCTTGAGGCTTCAGCAGGATTTTTATCCGGTTTCAAAATCGGAACTACTTTGGCATTTTTCCAACTACTGGGAAAGTATGCCAAATCAAAACATTTGTTGCAAATTTTGACCAAGCTACTTAAAGTTGCTTCAGGTAATTTTTTAATTAAAATGTAAAAAATGCCATCCTCACCAGGGGCTTTCATATTTTTAAATTTTTTGATAATAGATTTTATTTCATTCAGATCCGTATTAAAAACATCATCTGATGAAAACTCTTGTTCAACAATATTCTGAAATTCTATTGAAATTTGATCTTCAATAGGACTCAAAACATTTAAGTTGAAATTATGAGCACTCTCAAACTGCTGAGCAAGTTTTTGAGCTTTCTCCCCATTAGTTAATAGAATATTATCACCATCTTTTAAAGAAGGGATTGGTTTTTGAGGTTTCTTAAGAACCTTTGAAAGTTTCCAAAAAGGTTTGGAATAAGGTTTAATTTGTTCGACATCTCTTGCGAACTTTTCATTTCGCAGGAGAGTGAATCTGTGGTCAATAACCTTTTGCAAATCTTTTTGAATTCGCTTCAGTGCAGGATCACGAGAACGTTGATACTGTCTTCGGCGAACATTTTTCAGACGAATCAGAAGCTGAAGATCGTCATCAATAATGGGAGAATCAAATTTGACTTGGACTTTAGGAATAGCAATATTCCTTGCATCCAAAATTGCATTAGTTAAAGATTCCAAGGCTGAATCAATATCAGCTTTGGTTTCTAAAACAAAATCATGATTTAAATTATTCTCAATATGATGCTGATACCTGTCCCAATTAGCTTTGTGGTAATTAAACACAGAACTATTGGGTCTGGTAACTGCTTCATGAGAAAGTGAAAATGTTACTGGAAGGTGATCAGAATCAAAATCAGCATGAGTCACTAAAGGACCACAATACTGACTTTGATTTGTCAAAACCAAATCAATTGTTGATGGATTTCTAACAGAAGAAAAGCAAGTTGGCCCATTCGGATATAAAACCGAATAAAGACCAGAAGTGCAATCTCTGAATAGAATTTTACCATTGGAATTTACTTTTGAATTATTCCAAGATTGGTGTTTGGCATTAAAATCACCGATGATCAAAAATCGAGATCTATGCCGAGTAAGTTTATTCAAATCCCCTTTGAAATAATTTTTATTTTCCCCAGTGCATTGGAAAGGCAAATATGCAGCTGCAATCATAATTTTCCCAAAAGAAGTTTCAAGTTCAATGCCCAAACTTTCAATAACTTTTAACTTAAAGTCACGTAACGTGCTATAAGTCATACTACGGTGGATAACTATTGCAACTCCACCGCCATTTCGATTCATTCTGTTATTGGTTATAACTTTATAATCTGGATCACTTTTCAAATAAGTGCCAGTTTTTAAAAATGTTTCGGTTATAACAGCAACATGCACGTTATGAACTCGTAAAAAGTTGAAAAATTCATTTTCTTTCGCTTTTAAAGAGCGAGCATTAAAATTCATAATATTGATGGAATTACTTAGATCCATGATTAAACTTCAGGGTAAGAACAACATCATTCGCAAATTTTAATCCAATCTGGATAGCTTCCATCATGGATGTAGCATTACTCATTGTTTGAATCAAACCAAACAGTGAGTTTTGCAAAAAAGTCATTTTTTCAAACGTAACATCGCCGAGATCAGAAGATCCCAAAGCGTTGCCAGCAGAAAAATTTTCAAATGAAATTTGAGGTACCTGCCCAATTTGAAAATTGGTAGAGGATTTAAAATTCGTGGATGAACCCGAACCCGAAACGACGTTGGCATAAGAAATGCCATTGCTGTTACCTAACTTTTCCACGGTAGGGGTATTGTTCGAGTGAGACAGCACGAACGTTTGATTTAAAGATGCAGGTACAACCTGACTTTGAGAAAATTTCGGTTTGGATTTCGGCTGATGCTTAGCACGAGAATCCAAAACCTTTTTTCTGATGGGGCAATCCCAGAAATTTGATTTATGATTTCCACCACAATTTGCACATTTAAATTGGGTGACTTCTTTCACGGGACAATTGTCCTTGTCGTGAGAAGAATCCCCGCAAACCATGCATTTTGGAACCATAGCGCAATGATCAGTACCGTGACCGAATGCCTGGCAACGCCGGCACTGGGTCAGATTCTGGCCATTACCGCCATGTTTCTTAAAATGCTCCCACTTTACCCGTACATGGAACAAAAACTGAACTTTGTCCAAAAGTTTCAAATTGTTGATTTCATTTCTGTTGAAATGAATCAGATAAAATTGTGAAGTCAAACCAAAGCGAGAAATATTCCCGTTTGATTTTTTCTTCATTGGTATTACTTGGGATGGGGCAAAGCCAAGCAACACCTTAAGTTCGTTTTTGATCTCATCCACCGACAAGTCGTTGGAGAGACCTTTCAGGACCGCCTTGAATGGACGAGCATTCTTGGTCTCATACGTGTAGAAATTGTGTTTGTGGTTTTTCAAATAACCAACAAAAGTTTGGTGATCTTGTAAAGATTCCGTCAACAAGCGACATTCTCCTCTTCGACCAAGCTGGAACGAAACCTTCAAATTGCAAGTTTCCTTGCAATTCTTCAGTTGCGTTCGAAAGCTGGCCAAATCGGAGACGGAAGTCACTACAATTGGTGGAGCCTTTACTCGTTTCTCGACGGCAGAAGGCTCAGTACGAGGAGAAGGATCCTTGTCAACAGTTTCGGATAAAACACCGAAACTGTTTGCCAATGGAATTGGAGGATTAACCTCACTTTCAGAATCAGAATCAGACCTCAGAAGAGGCTGTTTTCTTTTTCTGTTTCCGTTAGCCGGTTTAGCGTTCAAACGCTTCACCGACGTAACGATCAAATCTTCAGAAGATTTGCGTTTACCTTTGTTTTGACGCATTTTGCAAGCAAAGTTCTCTTAAAAAGATGGCTTCGTTTGTAAAATACAACAAAATTTCAGGTGGGGTTAGTCTTGAAAAGACTGTTTAGAATTTGGGAAAATAACTCAGGTAGTCTTTAAAAAGACTGTGAATTTTTTTTGAAATAACTCTGAGCTTAGGTAGTAAAAAATACCGCAGCTCTAGTGTCCGTTCACCACGAAGGTTCGCAAGACACTGACGTGCTTTGACATGTTCTACAACTTTGTTCAGCGTTGTCATGGCCTACTTTTGGTGAAATTTGTTTTTCAAAATACTCATCACAGAAGGCTATGGAATTTCTAACTTTTGACAGTTAAGAGATAGAGCTTTGGTGTCTTCGGCAAAGTTGTAGGGCTGAAAATTTCCACAAACTTTGTCGAAGACGCCAAAGCTCTATCTTTGCGTTGAATACCAGTTTTGGAACCTTTTTCATAAATCCCTGCCAGAAAACAGTTTTTTGACTAAAACTATGTTGAACTTTGATTTTAGACGACAACATTGTTCAGAAGAGCTGTCAGTAATATCAAAACAAATAACTTTTCAAAATGCCGGGATCCATGGTGTAGAGGTAAGCGTGGTTGCCTCTCATCCAGTCGGCCTGGGTTCGATCCCAGAAGGTCCCGGTGGCATTTTTCGAGACGAGACAGTAAGTAAATATTGGCTCCGGACTAACCTAAAAAGGTTAGGTCGTTAGCTCAGTCCAGGTGTAGGAGTCGTCTCTCTGGGTCCTGTCTCGGTGGAGTCGCTGGTAGGCAGTTGGACTCACAATCCAAAGGTCGTCAGTTCGAACCCCGGGATGGATGAATGCTTATGTGTTAAAAGAGGTTTGCAATTGCCTCATCAATCAAGTCTTCGGACACCAAGTATCGAGTAGGAATCTCGCGATCGAAGACGCCAAATTGATAGGAGCTATATGTGATGAGTTATAGCAAGATTTCGTGATAATTTAGCTAGTTTTCGAGCTCGGTATACAAAGCCTCGGGCAAATTTGGGAAAAAAAACCATACAATAGGCTTCAAGTATGACTATTCCACTACAAAATGTCGGGTGAATCATTCGTCCGAAGGTTTACGGTCATAGATTTTCGAGCATTTTAATTAATTTTATTTTTGATGACTATTTTAATGCATTTAGGACACTTTTAAGGCACATAAGCCATTTTTGCGATTTATTCGGACACACGAGGCGTGTAGGCCAGACTCTTGTGAAAATTTTTATGTATTGGAAGTCTGTTTTTGAGGCTATCCAGTGTATTTCACATTCATATAAAAAAAATCCCTTCCAAAAGAGCTAATCGGCGAATCTAGACATCTAGTCAACGTCATAACGTTGGTGTTGCAAAGACAGTAAATTATTTCAAACATTCATATTATTTATTAGCCAATAGGTTCCAAAGATAGACTTCCAATACATAAAAATTTTCACAAGAGTCTGGCCTACACGCCTCGTGTGTCCGAATAAATCGCAAAAATGGCTTATGTGCCTTAAAAGTGTCCTAAATGCATTAAAATAGTCATCAAAAATAAAATTAATTAAAATGCTCGGAAATCTATGACCGTAAACCTTCGGACGAATGATTCACCCGACATTTTGTAGTGGAATAGTCATACTTGAAGCCTATTGTATGGGTTTTTGCCCAAATTTGCCCGAGGCTTTGTATACCGAGCTCGAAAACTAGCTAAATTATCACGAAATCTTGCTATAACTCATCACATATAGCTCCTATCAATTTGGCGTCTTCGACAAAGTTGTTTGTTTTGATATTACTGACAACTCTTCTGAACAATGTTGTCGTCTAAAATCAAAGTTCAACATAGTTTTAGTCAAAAAACTGTTTTTTGGCAGGGATTTATGAAAAAGGTTCCAAAACTGGTATTCAACGCAAAGATAGAGCTTTGGCGTCTTCGACAAAGTTTGTGGAAATTTTCAGCCCTACAACTTTGCCGAAGACACCAAAGCTCTATCTCTTAACTGTCAAAAGTTAGAAATTCCATAGCCTTCTGTGATGAGTATTTTGAAATACAAATTTCACCACAAGTAGGCCATGACAACGCTGAACAAAGTTGTAGAACATGTCAAAGCACGAAAATGCTTACTTTTTGCTCTAATCAATTAAGTTCGTCAAAACAGCTTTTTGAACCACTGTGAGGTTGAAAGTTAATGCCTGTAAACGTCTTAATCATAATTTCCTTATAAACCCAAAATATGGTTTTGCAAACTAATTCCCATACTAAATTGAAATGCAAAGCGCAACGTGTGGAAGCAACCAAATGCTCCTAACTGTTGAGGAGTTTAACTACAGGGCCCGGATGATGAAGTTTGAAATAAGGAAAATATGTTCATCTTATTTTCCGGTTTTTAGAAAGTTTTCACAGTCAATAACTTTTGTCTAAATCAGAAATTCAGAACAGATCAACTTTGAACAAAAAACTTAAAATTTTAATGTAAACCATTGTTCACCAATTCGTTGTATTTTAACAATACCTCAACTTATTTGCATTTTACTTCAAACTTTCCAGTTTAATTATTCATCCAAAGCAGAACTTCAATAATGACCAACCAAACCACTTTCAGCGCATGGAAAGGCAAATTAGCTGCTTTGAAGTTTCTAAATTGAATTCCAACGAAGAAAGCAACACTTTGTTCCGCAAGCTGCATAGCAAAAAAAAACTCACTCACACTGGCGTCGTTCATCTATTGTTTTTCTACTCACCATAAAGCTAGCAACATCGACTCACTGACGAACATAAAAGTTGCAAATTCACATCTAATTCACTGTAGCTTTCCTTTCTATCCGGTGCACACAACTTGGCAAAGTATTTCCAACTTTTGTTTTTGCACAGGGGTTTTACTTCGGTGTTTTCTATTTGCAGCTGTCGCAACCTTGGCGCTTATCACTCACTCGCACTGCAGTGTGTACTTTTTTGGGTGACGAACTTTTTTTTTTAAGTATGAGATCTTTTGTTTTACTACGAACTAGCTTGTTCCGCTTCCGCTACCTCGTTTGCTAAGAATAGTTTTTCCTTGCAACTCCGTTACTGGTAGAGTGTGATTATTTTTAGTATATTTTTAGTATAGAGAAAGAAGAAGAAAAAGCACGGCACGACAGAGTGCCGAAAGCTAAATTCTTATGCAGCTCATTATGTCTCGCTTATCACTGAGAGAGAGGCTCTCTTGAGCGAGCGCTCGCCGCTCTGCCCTCTGCTCTCTGGCACTCAGCAGTACTCATGGCGCGCGCCACTCACCACCACCACCAGCAGCATCCCTCTGAGAGAATTTCCCGCACTTTGAGAAAAACGGCTCCAGCGGAATCCCATATTTCACTGACACTTCTTCGTTGCGGTCTTCGTCGTCGTCGTCGTTCTCTTCCTCCCCAGACGCAAATCCTCGCGCACAATTTTCACAATTTTTCACTGTCAAAAATCATCTTGAGGGGGATTTTCGTGAGGATTTTTCACACAATTCAGCGATTCAATTGGACAATCTCGTCCATCTTGGCAGGACTTTTTTCACCTGGTGCAAAAATCTCCTCCTCATTCCTCATCCTGCGGGAAAGTCGGGATCCATGTTCCGTAATTTGACACTTGCTTGAACTCACACACAATTTTCCGGGCTGGCAAGCTTAAGTGAAAATTGCCCCCTCGGGACCTGGAACCACGCAATTCCGACCAGCACTCCACGAGGTGAACACTTTTACGGATGTTCCGTAATTCAGGACGTCCGATTTTCTTCACATTTCTCCACCGGGTTTTCCCTGATTTGGATCAAATTTAATTAGAAACGACCGCAGCGGAACGTTCCGCGGAATATCTGCATGCGTACACGCACGCACGCACACAAACCCTTACGCAAAAAAGTACGCACACCGACGCACTTTCACGGGGGGGGGCATCCCACAAGTGACCGCGCGTTGTGTCTGCAGGTTTACCTTTTGAAACCCCCCGAAAAACCTTCCCCCCTACGGCGGCACAGTGAAAAAAAATCCGTCCAACGCACACGTACACACGCACGCACACAGCTATAGTTTGTCTTCTTCTTCCTGTCCGGAATCTTCTTCGCCCAAATTCCGCCGGATTGGCCACGGCACGCGCGGAGGCTGCTGCCTTTGTTGTTCCTCACTTTCCGGACTGCCACACGAAACTGAACGCAGCAGCGGTCCTCTGATCCTGGTTCTGGTCCTGGGAGAGGACAAAAAGGACACCACACAGCGGTGAGTGCGGGAGAGAGAAGCAGGGAACTCATTTCTCACTTTCTCGCAAAATATCTACGCGGTGATGCTGGCTGGGAAAATTTGAGTGCGTGCGTGAGTGTATGTGTGTGGAAATTTGATGGAGGGGAAAACGCGTTGACTGTGTGCGAAAAGCGCGCAGGATGGAAAGCGGTTGAGCGTAGGGGTGATAAAGAAAATTTTCAAAGAATAATGTATTGGCCAAATATTATGCTCCTAAAAAAACGTTATTTTGTCCGGGTTATGGCGGATAATTGACAATCCTACATTGTTTGCACTTGAGGGGGGACGGAGGTTGTCCACGTTCCATACAAAAATGTTTTTTTTGTATGGATAATTTTGCCCACAATTGGGGAGGGAAGTGTTTGAGATTTCGAAAAAAAAGTATCCACTAGGTTGACAATAAAAAATCAACATTAGGGATCCCTTTGACTCGATTCCTTAGTTAAAAATAAATTCAATTTCATACAACTTTGTCAAAGGGTGCAAAACGATCCGAATAAAAAGTATGTTTTTATGTACGTTTTACATACCCCTTCAATTATATATTCCGATTTCTTTTCATCGCATTTCTAATAACTCATCAGGATCAACTCGGATCTTCTTGCTCCCTTCGACAAAGTAGTTGGGAATTAAACAAATTTGTGCGAGACCTACGCCATTTGCTGCCAAAATTCTGAAGTGATGTTTTTCCCCATATATTTTCGCGATTATCTCTTACGATTTTTTTTTTTTTTTTTTTTTTTGAAAAAGTTACTATATGCGTTTTCTTTGTTTCGTCGTCCGTGCCTGTCGCGAGTGATGATTAGGCTTAGTGATTTTTCACGCTCAAAAATTGTAAATTTCACGGGGACCCTAATTTCAAAACACCAAATTTCACGGAAATTTCGCGGATCGTGATTTTTTTTTAAATAACCCTGAAAATGTGCAGAAACTACTTTTTTGCAATTCCGTCGTGAAACTACTTACTTTTCCTGTCATTCTTGAACGACGAAATAGCCTACTTTTCTGTACCGAAAATAACAGAATCGAATAGAAACACTTTTCAAAATAAATGCTGAAAAGTTCTACTTTTCAACACTGAAATGGGTGCTGAAAAGTCGAACTTTTCAGCACTTGTTTCGAAAAGTAACACTTTTCAACAATTTTTTGATTTAAACGATTTATTGACAAAATACATGAAAATTCGACTTAAAATTTCACTGAATGGGTGTTTTTCGAAATTGCAAAAAATGTTGTATGGAACTCGTTGCAAAACTTGATTTTTTCAGCACTCGTCGTGTTTATCCAACTTGGTGAACCTCGTTGGATAAATGTACGACTCGTGCTGAAAAAATCCTCTTTTTGTAACTTGTTGCGTAAACTACTATTTATGCTTAATTATAATATTTTTTTTCAAAAAGCTAATAAAAATTCTTAACTAAATTATAACGTGACACAAAAAAAAACTTTTATTTATAAAAAAAATCCATTGATTCATAACTGGGATGGGCTCTATAAATATTTTTAAATTAAATGTGGGACATGCGTATTCTCTGTTATTGAAAGGCTTTTTTTAATATTCGACTAATGTAGTTAAAAAGTTTGCGCTAATTTGCTTCTATTTTATCTAAAACTAAAATAAAAATCCAAAAACCAAAAATAATTTAATCTGTAACGAAATCTTCAAATTGTTATTCAAAATCAGAACAGCGCAAACAAAAAAAAAGTGATTTTTTTTAATTTCCGAGGAAACTATTCACTTAAATAATAAATATCGTGAAAATTAAACAAGACTCAGCAAAAATCTGAAATGTTTTTTAAAGATCAAAAATACTATTCATTTAATCTTTTAGAAGATTTCTAAAAATAAATCAATTCAATTTAAAAAATCTGCGCGATCTTTTAAAAACTAATCACAAAATACTTGTTTAGTCAAATTTAACAAGTTTTGGTTAAAAAAGCATTTGTAAAAAATTAAACTTGTTGGTATTAGAATAACTGCAATCAAATGATTGTTGATATCATCCTTGTGATAACTTGATGATTACTTTAATATTTTTAATTCTTTGAATGATTTTTGTTAGCATCATTTAAGTATTCGTAGTATTCACTTCTCAGTAAAAGTTGTAACAATTTTATGTTAATGTATGTTTGGCTAACAATTGTTCAAAAAAAAATTTCAATTGAAAACTAATAAAATTTACTTAAAAAGTCTTCGTTGATGAAATATTTATTATGTTGTTATTTCTAAACAATGATTTGAGAAATTGATAAATTTCACGGGATTTCACGGAAATCTTCAAATTTCACGAATTTTACGCTGTCCGCGAAATCGTGAAAATTCACTAACCCTAGTGATGATGAACGGCCATGATCAACGACGACTAGAGGATGACGAGTGGGAATTCCCGGGAAATCGACCATTTTTGGACCTCTCGATTCCCGGGAAATTTGGTCGAGACTCCCGGGAAATTTTAAGCTTATGAATATCGAAGCAAAATTATATAAACTAATCAGCTAATCAACTTATTCGAAATTGTTTTTGTCATTGGATGTTAAATTTAATATTCGGTGTTCAAGTTTGAATAAACCAATGCATCTCTAATCTTCTTATTCAGAAAGTTTAAATTTTAACTTAAGCATACTTAGCAGTTATTGTTTCTATTTATTATTTCAAAGAGGAAGAAGCCTTTTTAAGATAAGTATTAATTCACATATCCTCTCTCGAGCATAGCAATCCTCTTAATCTAGTTTTTGTGGTAATGCTATGGTTTTTTTTTCTTTTTCGATGTCAATAAGTTATTTTGAGTTTCGCATCAACCTCATTTTAATAAAAAAAAACTCTGGCAATCTTTATAAAGTTAAGATCCGCCACATATGAACATTCGGATTTTCCTAATAACTATTTCTTCAATTAATATTTACAGTTGACCTTAAAAAGGAAAAAAAACAATTTTAAATTGTTGTTTTGAGTCGTTATTTATCATATTACAAAAATCCCGATTCTGGGAAATTATATATTAGAGATATCGCAGTTTAAAAATTTAGGTTTTCAACATTTTTTTTTTTTTGCGAAAAGGGCGAAACTTTGAAGGGCGTTTTTGACACCCGGGATCCGATTTGGATGAAAATCGAGTTTCTTGAATGATCTGATAGTAATCACAGCCCCAGCAAATTTGAGCACAATCAGAAAATGTTGATTAAATTTTTTATTGTTGTTTTGTAACATTGTGGTGGGTTATTATGCGGAGTTTAAACTTAATTTGCAGTATCAACATCTATTTTTGACAAAACCAAAATCGAGCATGTTTACAAAAGCTGGTAATTTTTGTCTACAAAACATTTGAAAAATGGTTCAAACTGCTTTACAACTATACTAAAAGAAACCAAGTACGAAAAACCAAACCAATTAATTAAGCTTGAGGCTGAATCCAGTGACTTTAAAAATGCAGGGATCAAGTCTCCCTAACGCTTTTTTAACAATTGGTTGTAAAAATAGTATGACGATAAATTTATCGTCAAATGCGCAAAGGTTTTAGTTTAGTGAGGAGCGGCCGTGGCTGACTGGTTACGGTGTTCGCTTTGTAAGCGAATGGTTCTGGGTTCGATTCCCATCTGCTCCCAACGAGAAAGTTAAGAACACATAAATTTGAAATGATGAATATGAACGAAAAATCCAAGTCGCTCGAGGCGGGGTTCGATCCTCCGTCCTGGATTGGTAAGCAAAAATGCTAACCACTAGGCCATAACGACTTGGTGAGCGTGGACTGGAATTAGGAATACTATTACAGAGAGCGAATTGTGGCGCTATAACCACGGCAAATAGTGTCCAGGGCATTCGTGGAAATACAATGTCCCATCCCAGAGGGTCCCGGAGTACCAAACCTTCTTAGCATGGTGCTCCCAACGAATACAACCAAATCTCGGAGCGTATGGTGGTGTGTCCCCACGCTTCTTCCTCCCCTGTCGATTCAGAATTGTGTTGTTGTTCGAACACTTTGTGCTCAAACTCAACCCAATTACGAGTCATCTCTGCGATACGGCTTTACGCAGTAGGCCTGGCCGCTTTAACGCTTGTGATGTTTCAATGCATTCTAATG
This sequence comes from Culex pipiens pallens, assembly GCF_016801865.2. NCBI lineage: Eukaryota > Metazoa > Arthropoda > Insecta > Diptera > Culicidae > Culex > Culex pipiens. Next base: position 86,238,228 of record NC_068939.1, on the reverse strand, counting down.
CAATGGCGCACTACAAATGTTAATAAATGACAAGAAGAGTGCTAGGCGTCATCTAACCTAAGGCACTCTCCAGGATCCCTTCGAAAGATTGGCTGCGCTAGGGTCTGATTAGATTAGATTAGAAATGCGCAAAGGTTTTAGTTTAGCTTTTTTTTATACATCACAAAAATCTATGAACAAGTTTGTGCAACTTTTGAAACATCACTTAGTACGAATTAAGATCCGTAAACATTTTAAACTACAATTATGAGTCCAAAAAAATTCAAGAAGCGATCTTGTATTTGCAGATTCAGAAAAAAATAAAAGGTAGACAGTTCCCGAAAATAACGAGGCTTCTAATTAACATTTTATTGAATAAGTATAAATTAATGGTACCTGAATTCATTGAAAAGAAACACATTAATTACTTTTCTTTATAAATGATTGATACTATTGGCATAGTTAAAAAAAACTCCCGGGTCCCGGGAATTCCAGGGAAACTGCAAAATTCAACTCTCGATTCCCGGGAAATTGAAAATCTCGAGAATCGTCACCCTCTAACGACGACCAACTTTTTCAAAACTTTTTTTGCGATAACTCGTGATGTTTATAAGCAAACCCCTTATGTTTGTATAGCAATTTATTTGTAATTTTCTGCTCTACAACTTTGTAGAACACACTCTAAAAAATAACCCTTCAAAGTTAGAAAAAACACGAAATTTTAAAATGAAAAATTTTGTTCTAAATGAAAAAATGGCCCTTCTGGATCAATGTAGATGCGAAAAGTACATTAAATTTCCCATAAATTGACATGTTCCAAAAAATTTTAAAGTCAAGTGACGGAAAATGGCAGAGTTTTAAAAACTTTTTTAGTGTTTTTTTCGATGAAAAATATGTTTTTCAGGAATTCTGAGTACGCCATTAAATTGGGCGTCTTATTTTACATAAAAGTCCTTTTGACAGCAAATTTCTATCTCATCACCGTTTCAGGCTGCAAATTATTGAAAAACACCTCTTTTTTGCATGTTCAAAAATTGAAGGGGTCGTACCGCCCCTCCGTCACGAGGTATCAAAAAACGGACCTCGGATTCGTGATCAGGGACAAAAGTTACCCCTAAGGACAAAGTTTCACGCAAATCGAAGAGGGGTCGGGGCAACTGCTGTGTGAGTTGGCGGAGAATTACCCATACATAAATCTTTGATGCATAAGAAAAAAGCTGGAACATTCTGCTATGACTAGTATGGATATTTGATTTAAGTAGTTCTTATGCCAAACGCAAAAAAAAAAAACATTCTAAAAGTGTATTCTCAAAATCTAAGGGATGCAGAACTGTTGAGCAAAATTTGTCTTAATCAGCCAAACAATTGATTCTCAAAAAGTTACAACAATTTAAACGAAACCTTTACGGATGTTTTTAAAAATAACAAGTTTCATAATAAAAATATTTAAAATCTTTTTACATTTATTCACATTTAGACCAAAATCAACGATGTTTCGAGAAGCTCATAATTTTCGTCAAGAAAAAAAAGATGGATAAACCTGCAGTAATTCATCTTCAAATAAATCAAAGTAGTTTATCTAAATTTTGCTACCCAACGCTGCAAGATACAGGCTAGCCTGTCAAGCTTTACAACAATTTTCCACAAAACCTTTACGGCCTCCTAACCTCTTCCCTACTAGATTTCAGCTGGAAACGCATTTTAAAAGTTATAATTGAACGTCGATGGTGGTTCACTGAAAACATATTTTTATCGAAAAATGGACAACGCCAATCGATTCTACGTCCAATTTTCTTTAATATAAGTTCTAGTTCGACTTTGTAAGGCTTCCGGTTTCAGAGATATCGCAGTTTAAAAATTGAGGTTTTAAACATTTTTTTTTTGCGAAAAAGGCGAAACTTTGAAGGATGTCAAAAAAGGGGATCCGTTTTGGTTGAAAATCGAGTTTCTTACAAGTTTTGATAGTAATCACACCGCCAGCAAATTTGAGCATAATCAGAAAATGTTGATTAAAATTTTTATTTTTGTTTTGTACGATTGTGGTGGGTCATTATGCGGAGTTTAAGCTTAATTTGCAGTATCAACATCTATTTTTGCCTTCCTCACCTCAATGAGGAAAGGCTATAAAATCACTCGTAAAATTAACTTTTTTATTCGACCTCGTAGACCCACCTTCACGTATACCTATCGACTCAGAATCAAATTCTGAACAAATGTCTGTGCGTGTGTATGTCTGTAAGTCCGTGCACCGAAAAACATGCACACGATTATCTCCGGACTGGCTGAACCCATTTTTTACCGTTTTGGTCCCATTCGATCCGTTTTGGGGTCCCACAAGACCCTAGGTAATATTATGAAGCTTAGAAAAGTACTTCAAAAGCTATGCTAAAAAACGATTTTAGCTAAACTTCGAAAGATTGTAAAAAGGGTGGTCTAATCTGTCCAATTTGTATATTCTGCTTAGTTTGTAAAACACTTGGTATTTTTCCTTAAAAAGTCCAACTAATCATCTTTATTTTAAAATGTAACGAGCAAATTTGTTCATTCGTTTCGGAGATATATATTTTTTAAATAATGTGGTTTTTGCGTATTTTGGACCACTGTAACTCTGCCAGAACCACCCTGATTTCCAAACAAATTATACGCAGGGCTAATTAGTGACCTTTTGATTTTGTTACGGCTGGTTTAACAAAAAGTAGCTGAAAAAGCTGAAACTTTTGAGATATTTTCTAACATGCAGCGATTCAACGTGAAACCAGCAGGATTAAGTGCTCCGATTTGGCTCGAAATTGGCATAAGAGTTCCTTGGCCAAAATAATTAGACCCGTATTTGTTTTGTTTTTTTTTTTTCAAAAAATGATATCTCCGATTCGGCTGACCCAATTTAAGCTAAAAAAAGTTTATTAGTTGGGCTTTTATTAATAAATAATAAGACATTTTTAAAACATAGCTGAACAACTTGTTCAAGGAATTTTGTTAAAATATTGATAGCGACGCAATATTTACCTATATCTTTGAATGAAAAATCATGGCAATTATAGGCGTATATAGTTTTTTTCCTAATAAGTTACAATATGTAGAATAATGTTGCAAAAGACGTTTGCGAAACCAGATTTTAAAATTGTTCTACATGACAACAAACTTGCCAAACCAACGGAATTACCTAGCCAAACCGATCTAAATTTTCGGTTCATCCCACATGCATAGTAATCGCCGTGATTAGGACACCCGATACCAGTAAATATGTCGCACAAAATCCGTTTTACAGGGCAGCATCTTTCGCAACATGGGCCGGGGATGGACCAGTATACGTTGCTGGTTGTTTCGGTTGAATTTTCAAACAAAATCGACCGCCCAGCAAACGCTTGAGGCGATAATTAGTTCACATCCATGCAATTTGTTTCGCATTCTCATCACGCTTGTATCGCATTTGGTACCTACCGGTATCGTACTTTTCCTATTAGTTGACACACTGAGCCCCATGCAGGCCGCCGACATGGAGGTCAATGGGTTTACGTCCGTCGTACCGATCCGTATCGGGCGGAACAACTCCCCGAGGGAAGTGATGCCACATTTACAGTACAGTTCGGGCCCAGTGCGATATCGACTTCGAGAGGACGGTGTCATTTCGCCAGTGTTGTTCCAAGGTAGTACCGTCGCCGGGGGATAAGTTGAGCTGGAAAATCTCCAGAGTTGCAAACGAATGTCTGTGACTATCTCATCACTTAATTGCAGTGGAGTTTGGTTTGGGTGTAGTTTCTTGCAATGGATTTGAAAGTTTGAATGAAATTGAAGCAAATAACAATCAACCCAACTCCACGGTACACTTAATCGTCTCGTTCCGTTCCGTGTCCCGCCGGTTTGGCATGCGGCGCAGTTATCCGTTTCGTCCGAAGAGCATCTTCGTTTGAAGTGACATTCCTCCGCTGCAGTGACTCGCCCGGAAATCCCGGTACTTGGTCGCCGAAATCGCGGCCATTCTGCCAGCAGTGTCCGTCCCGTTATTTGAAAGCAAACCCGCGGATGACAGGGCAACCAACTCGTGTGGACGGGCCACGACTGCAAATAAAAACTGCCCCGGGAGTCGGATATCGGGCCGCACAAACGACGACGCTGGAACGACGGAAACACACGGGTGAATCCGCATTCCCTTTGGAGTGGCAACTGCTGGTTGGCGCAAATAAAGCACGGCGCAGGGAAAACCGAAAAACCAACGACGACGGTCCGGTTCAGGGGAGGTATTTGATGGCATGAAAGAGAGACAAACAAAAAATAACGAGCCCACTGGGGATTGAAGTTACGAGAAATGTATTGGCAGGTTTTTTTACAACTGTAAAGTTTACACTTTAGATCCGCTGCGAACGCAAATTCTGTGCACAAATTTAATAAAAAAGTTTAGTTATAACCCACATCAACCTCACTGTTGATTATTAAGAATTTACAACTAGAATAGGTTTACCTCATTCAAATCATATGTTGCAAGAACCTCGATGTTATCTAAATCTACTCTTAAGAAAATAGTTCCAAAATCCCAAAGAAAAGCATCCAACGGATCAAGGACAGTGCAGAACCCTCCGGCGTTCTAGAGTCGGACTTTGAATCAGAGTACAAAAATACGACCCGGAAAGAATCCCACACCCACAAAAAAAAACGATGGCAGCTGGACCTAGACATCGTTCCGGCATCCTGGCAGTCGGTTAGATCTCCGCTCTGTAGACAGCTCTGTCAGATATCCATTTTTCATCTCCTACTGTCACCGCGTGAGAGTTGAAAACCCATCGTCCTTTTCAAGATCTGAAAACTGAAATGGCCAATGGTTGTGGAATCCGATTGGTTGGTTAAATGGTTTCATCCAGTTGTCCTCCCAGAACTCGGTGTGAATGCTCTAATATTTACACAATGCATTGTAGGTATAAATATGGAAAATTCGAAGAAAATCCTCTTATACAAAATAGATCAATTGTTATATTTAAAGTACTAAAGTACTTAATTCAAAAATCTGTATCTTTTGAAGGAATTTTTTGATCGTTTTGTTGTCTTCGCCAACTTTTCTTAAATTTCCAGAATGTGCAAAAAATCTTTGACCGAGTTATACAATTTTGAATCAATACAGATTTTTACACAAAAAAACGTTACTTAATCCACCTTTAGGTGGTTGGTGCCTTCCTCACATTCATATAGGACATAGTCGCTTTTGTACTAAATTTTTACACGACCTATCTTTTTACAACAGGTTTGTTACAAAATCGCACACTAGCGATAAAATTTAGCCAAAACGCCCATTCTCCCAATAAATGTTAAATAATATAAACTTCATTACTCATTTCTTTTGATAGGATTGTCAGAACTTCAATCTTTTGGGACCATCGGAAAGAACTCCTTTCAGCGAATCAAAATACATTAATTGGAATAGGTGGGCAAATGGATCACTACATTAACATACCTGCCAAAGATGGTATAAATTGTGATCAGACTATAAGTCGAATTGAGTCGCCTTAAGGGCTCATAACCTTTTATATGGTTATCAGATCTACGATGTTTTAGGTTATTTGAAAGATCTTTTAGATATCTAGCTAACGACGGGTTGCATGATGGACCCGGACATCACTTTATAGAAATATCTTAGATCCGGCCTACAAAAAGTGTATACAGTATGTAAAAAAAGTATTTACACCCCTTGGGAACTATGCACATTTTGTGATGAAACATGTAAAACATTTAAAGTTTGACAAGAACCTAGTACTACGTTTTGTTCAGAAACTCATGCCAAACATTTTTCTACAAAAAGCTCATGAAAAGATGATTTCTATAATAAGTTATATAACAAATAATATTTCGAAAATAAAAAAGGTGCAAAAAAAGTTTGTACACCATTCGAAAAATTCACATAAATAATGTTATTTGTTGACAAATCACCATAAATCCAGTCTCCCAACTCCAAATAGGCATCCTTGACTGATTAAAAAAATAATTTGGATTGAATATAAAGTTTACTAACTACTTAGTATAAAAGTTTATATAACTCTGGAAATTCTATATAAAACTTATATAAACTTGATTTTGCAAACTTTTAATTCAACTAAATGTCAATATATTACCATAGAATTGCTAAATAAACATTTTGGAGTGGGTATAACACCGTTTTGGGGGTACTTGTATCGATAGAATAGATTTTTCGTTGGAATTTCGTACCAACCCGGAATTACGTCGTAGGAAAATCCGCCGGCATCTGAACCGGTCCACGATTCACAAGTCAACCTATGTGGAATCGGAAAGGGCATAAAATTTCCAATCTTTTGATACCCAAACATCTAGTTTATCTTTAAAACCTACGTTTTTAAATACCTGGGCAAAAAGTAAGTTTGATCCACGAGAACAAAAGTACGAAATTCCATACATTTTTGGCAGGTTGCTCAAATGAAACCATAACAACTTTTTGCTTAGGTATTAAAAAACGTGGGTTTTATAGAAAACCTGGATGTATGGGTATCAAAAGATCGGAAATGTTATGCCCTTTCTGATGCCACATAGGTTGACTTGTGAATTGTGGACCGGTTCAGATGCCGGCGGATTTTCCGACGACGTAATTCCGGGTTGGTACGAAATTCCAACGAAAAATCTATTCTATCGATACAAATACCCCCAAAACGGTGTTATACCCACTCCAAAATGTTTATTTAGCAATTCTATGGTAATATATTGACATTTAGTTGAATTAAAAGTTTTCAAAATTAAGTTTAGATAAGTTTTATATAGAAATTCCAGAGTTATATAAACTTTTATACTAAGTAGTTAGTAAACTTTATATTCAATCCAAATTATTTTTTTAATCAGTCAAGGATGCCTATTTGGAGTTGGGAGACTGGATTTATGGTGATTTGTCAACAAATAACATTATTTATGTTAATTTTTCGAAAGGTGTACAAACTTTTTTTGCACCTTTTTTATTTTCGAAATAGTATTTGTTATATAACTTTTTATAGAAATCATCTTTTCATGATCTTTTTGTAGCAAAATGTCTGGCATGAGTTTCTGAACAAAACGTAGTACTAGGTTTCTGTCAACATTAAATTGTTTAGATGTTTCATCACAATATGTGCATAGTGCCCAAGGGGTGTAAATACTTTTTTTACATACTGTAAATACCACTTAAGTGCTCATAATTTTTGATAGGGTTATCAGATCTTCAATGTTTTAAGCTCATTTGAAAGATCTTTTAGATATCTAGCTAACGACGGGTTGCATGATGGACCCGGACATCATTTCCATAGGAATATCTGAGATCTGGCCTCCAAAAAGTGTATAAATACCACTTAAGTGCTCATAACTTTTGATAGGGTTATCAGATTTTCGATGTCTTAGACTCATTTGAAAGGTCTTTCAATTATCTAACTAACGACGGGTCACAAAATGGACCCGGACATCATTTTCATTTAAATATCTGAGTTCCGGCCTCCAGAAAGTGCATAACTAAATCTTAAGTGCTAATAACTTGTGATAGGGTTATCAGATCCTCATCGTTGGAAAGATCTTTAAAAAACCTTTCTAAAAATATATAACAATCTTCCGAACATAAGCCGACATTGTTTTTTTAACATAACTTTTGAAGTACTTTTCTTAACTTCATAATATTAACTAGGGTCTTATGGGACCCCAAGACGGATCGAATGAGATCAAAACAGTCCAAATCGGTTCAGCCAATCCGGTGATAATTGAGTGCATATTTTTCGGTGCACGGACTTACAGACATACACACGCACAGACATTTGTTCAGAATTTGATTCTGAGTTGATAGGTGTACGTGAAGGTGGGTCTACGAGGTCAAATTAAGAAGTTCATTTTTCGAGTGATTTAATAGCCTTTCTTCAGTAAGGTGAGGAAAGCAAAAAGCGAAATATATTGGTCGCAAAAAAATTTTTCGATGTAAAATTGAATTTGCAATCAAAAAGTACGTTAGTAAAATTTTGATAAAGTGCACCGTTTTCAAGTCATAGCCATTTTTAGGTAACTGTTTTGAAAATAGTCGCAGTTATTCATTTTTTAAATTTAGTGCTCATATTTGCCCACTTTTGAAATAGTAGTTTATACAACAAGTTGCAAAAAGAAGATTTTGTCAGCACGAGTCGTACATTTATTCAACGAGGTATACCGAGTTGGATAAATACGACGAGTGCTGATAAACAAGTTTTGCAACGAGTTGCTTACAACATTTTTTGCAATTTCGAGAAACGCTTTTTGGATATAATTTTATGTCAAACATCCATGTGTTAAGTAAATTCACCGTCCAAAACAAAAAAATATTGAGAAATGTTACTTTTCCATACAATTGCAGAAAAAACCACTTTTCAGCTCCCATTTCCCATTCAGCACCCAGTCCTACTTTTTAGCACTGGTTTTGAAATGTATTAATTTCCATGCTGTTATCTTTGGTAGAAAAAAAGTAGGCCGTTTCGTCGCTTGAGAGTGGCAGGAAAAGAAAGTAGTTTCACGACGGAATTGCAAAAAAAAATTAAATGGATGCTGAAAAGTTGAACTTTTCAGCACTTGTTTCGAAAAGTTATATTTTTCAACATTTTTTTATTTAAACGATTCATTGACTAAATGCATGGACATTTGTCCTATATTTCTGTTCCAAGGAGGTTTTTCGAAATTGCAAAAAACGTTGTAAAGAACTTGTTACAAAACTAGATTTTTTCATCACTCGTCGTATTTATCCAACTCGGTGAACCTCGGTGGAAAAATGTAAATTCTCTTTTTGCAACTTGTTGCATAAACTACTATTTTGAAAAGCTGAGAAAATTCTCTATACTTTGCTTTTTTGAACTTTGTTGATACAATCGTTAGTTGCTGAGATATTGCCATGCATTGCACAGTGGGAAAAAAGGGCCCAAAAAATTACCGAAACATGATTTCTCGCAAACCATCGATTGCTATATATCAAAAGCTTCGTTTTTGCACCAGGAACAATAATCCGTTGAAAAATCGCACTGCACGGACCGGTGGCCAGAGTATAGGCCACCGGAACATCCGGATTTTTTGAATTTATATTTAATTTATTCCAATTGTGAACTGATTCGCTTTCTTCAACCATGAATAGTTTCGCAAAACAATTAAAGAATAATATAAATACCTAGGACCCATCGGAACCGGTTCCACCGATCTCCGGTGGCCAGATCCGGAATCGCATTAGGAAACAGCGCAATTTAGCCATGCGACGAGTCAAACTTATTGATTTTGGATGGGGAGTATCTTTAAGATGCAGTTTTACCCACTTGACCGGTTACCAGGTTCTCCGGTGGCCACATCCGGAACCGGTTTTTAGAAACCAATCTTGCGACATGTCAAACTTTAAGGTTTTAAAAGAGAATTGTTCCTGAATTGGTCATTTGAACCCTGGACCGGTTCCCAGGTTCTCCGGTGGCCACATCCGGAACCGGGTTTGGCTAACATCAGAAACTACTCTTGGTTTTTAGTTTTTATATAATTTTGCTAATGAATAATTGCTTATAGAGTAATTATTACGTCATCTGGTCCGGAACTACGGATTGGAAGAACTAAGTATGCTTTGATTTTTTTTTTATTTTTTTCTTTTCATTCTGGAAAACGATTCAAAAAGTCAAGATGGTTACGAACAAATTTTTACTTGAAAATTACGTTCGCTTGAACAAGTCCTCAGAATTATTTCGCGTTTGGCTTGAAAATGAAAAAAAATCCTGTGTTGATAAGATCTTGGATTCAAGAATTTCAAAAGTTATGGAGGAAAAATGCGTCATCTACTCGTTTCGAAGAACGTAATAGATGGTGGCAAAATTGTTATTTATACCTATTTTTCTACAAAAAAAGCAAAACATAGAAAATGAAATTCAAAAAAACTGTTTTAATTAACAATAAAGAATAGTTGAGAAATCTGTTAATCAAGTATGCCAAACCCGGTTCCGGATGTGGCCACCGGAGAACCTGGGAACCGGTCCAGGGTTCAAATGACCAATTCAGGAACAATTCTTTTTTTAAACCTTAAAGTTTGACATGTCGCAAGATTGGTTTCTAAAAACCGGTTCCGGATGTGGCCACCGGAGAACCAGGGAACCGGTCAAGTGGGTAAAACTGCATCTTAAAGATACTCCCCATCCAAAATCAATAAGTTTGACACGTCGCATGGCTAGATTGCGCTGTTTCCTAATGCGGTTCCGGATCTGGCCACCGGAGATCGGTGGAACCGGTTCCGATGGGTCCTAGGTATTTATATTATTCTTTAATTGTTTTGCGAGACTATTCATGGTTGAAGAAAGCGAATCAGTTCACAATTGGATAAATTAAATATAAATTCAAAAAATCCGGATCTTCCGGTGGCCTATACTCTGGCCACCGGTCCGTGCAGTGCGATTTTTCAACGGATTATTGTTCCTGGTGCAAAAACGAAGCTTTTGATATATAGCAATCGATGGTTTGCGAGAAATCATGTTTCGGTAATTTTTTGGGCCCTTTTTTCCCACTGTGCATTGGTTTAAAAACAGGAAAAATTATGTTTTCTAAGTCTCACCCTAACAACCCACCTAATGTCGATATCTCAGCAACTAATGGTTCGATTTTCAATTGTAAAATATGATACATTCGTAAAATTTTCCGATCTTTCCGAAAACAACATTTTATTTTTTTTTAATCGGGACTAACATTTCAAAAGTGCAAAACATTCAATATTACACCAAATCGATCAACAAATTCCTTCAAAAGATACTGATTTTTGAATTTTCATACATCATTTTTGTATGGACAGCTGCCAAATGTGTATGAAAAATTATATGGACAAACTAATGATGCAAAATGGCTTCTTTGGGCATACCGAAGGCACCAAAAAAGTTTCAGCCATATTAAAAATACCGAAATCTACGAGAATTCTGAAAATTAAACTTGTAATTTGAAAATATGTTATTCAGAGAAATTACCAATCAGATGTTGAATAAAACGCAGTACTATTTTGATTGGAATATTTAGAAAACAATGCCATATCTCTTGAAAAGTTCAATCTTAATTCATTTGGTGGGTTCAAGCCACTCACCGGCACCATCCATTGCTCATTGCCGGCCATCATGACGAATCCATTTGTCCACATCAAAAACACGGAACACGCACGCGAGTGACACCGCACCGTGGCCTCCGGGTTCCAGGCCATCAGGGCCAAGCTGGACATGGCAACAGGGTGGTGGTTTGGTTTCGCCGAGGTTATATCCCACTCGCAGCGGATTTATGATGATAAATTAATTAGCGGTATTAAATCATAATCGATTGCAGGCCGACGCAGTCTCGGTTTGGCCGTTCTCCGAAGTGGACGACGACGATGGTGTTGTTCCGGTGGTTTTTTTCTTCTTCCTGGAGCCGGAAAACCGACCAACGATGACGGCCGCAGCCATAAATGAGTGATTGTTATGGGCCTAGTCGAAATCCGAAATCCAATGCTGCTGCTAATGGATGTGATGTCGCTGACAGGTGTTTTGGCGGTCGTCCTTGCCCCAACATAAGTATTTGGTGATTTTCTGAGATGAATATATGAAATATATAGAATCATAAATTGTTTTTACATGAATTAGTTAAATTAAGTTTTTTTATTTTAGACATTACATTGATTGAGTTCTATATTCTTTAGATTAAAAAAAATCAGACAGATATAATTCCAATAGAGCACAAATTTCACTCTCACGATTACATTCCAAACGCATTCCATAACAACCCATAACCTGGTCAGTATGGCAATGGTCCCAGGAATTGCACCGTCAACTGTCCACCGTTTAGTATCATATTTTTTGCCGTCAAGCAGAACCGAGCTTAAGATCTAATCAGAAAATTAAATGTTCTGTCCCTCCTCAGCTGTTAACCAGTTAGCAGGAGCGCAGCAACTTTACAGCCAGTCCTTAGACATCTTTTGGCAATTTTTGAAATGTTGACAAAAACAGCATCAAAAGTAGCACCGAAACGAGTAAATAAGTGCAAAAGTGCAAAAAAAAGAACCATACATAATCCGCTAACACGAAAATGTTAAATAAATATTGTGTTAAATAAATTTCATGTACACATGTATTCCGAAATTACATCCCTGCAGTCATATAATGTCCGTGGCGTCGTCGTCATTCGCGCGCGATGATTTTCTGCCTGTGAGGGAAATTTCAAAGAGGGCAAGTGGGTTGAGTTGTGGCATTTTTTTTTAAGGTGAACCCAGGGTTTAAGTCAGGGTTGCTCAAAGTTTTTGAATGGCGGGCCAAATTTAAAGCTCACATTAGCTTGCGGGCCAACTGTGTAAAAAAAAATATTTAAAAATGAATTATGTTTTTATAATCTATAAGGCTGAAAATACTTTGATCAGCCGAAGATTTCAAATAATTCTATGTACTTTTTTACATTTCCGTCATTTAAATATTAGAAAACAAAAAGTTACACATTGCCAACAGTTTTGTTCAAAAACTTTTTAATTGATTCAAATTTATTAAAATCCACAAAACATAAAAAAAATTAAAAAAAAACCATGCGCTATTCATTACAATAAGCATGCCTGAACAAACATAGCAATCAGGTTAGGCTGCTGCAAATATTTTTGATAGAAGTTTATATGCCACGGACTGGTTAAGGTCATAGGGTGGTTGATCATTTTTTGGCTGAAGACGATCGTAATTTCTCGAATATAATAAAAATGAAAAAGGTATTCAATTGAATGCAATCCCTAAAATTTCAGTTTTTTTTTTTAAAAAAAAGGGGGTTTACACTAAATTGTGGAATTATATTTAAAATGCAAAAAATATGTTCAATCATTGCAAAAGCTTCCTTCAATTTCCTTAAAATTTCAATAAATCTTCGTATGCCTGAATTAGATGTTAGTCAGTTAGATTAATAACCCAAATGTCATAAGTTCGAATCCCGAGGCTCAGCCCAGAAAAAAATGTGCATTGTACTTTTTAATATGTATGGAAAACCTATGTTTTTGCTATTTATACAGTTTTCTTCTTAAGTAAAACGAAATTTCAATCACATTTAAACTTTCATTAAGATAGATTTTTCAACAAAATATTTGTATCGTATAGTCGGGATCAAAGTGTGGATAAACCATTTCTTTAATATGAACAATAAATAAAGTTGTTCACAAATAAATATAAGCTAAATTTTTAAGAATTATAAAATCATATTGCAGACTAGTCAAAGGGCCGATTTACATGATCTTGCAAAAAAGGGTCCGCGGGCCACAAAAAACTACTTCGCGGGCCACGTTTGGCCCGCGGGCCATACTTTGGTCACCCCTGGTTTAAGTAGTTTCCATCAAAGGTAACTTTACCCTTGTGTGATATTTTACGGGAAAATAACTTCAAAAAACAAAATATCACGGAAATTTCACGAAGCGTGAAACAAGCTAAAATAATTGAGAAAACACTGTGATGTTTGAGAAATGTTTGAAAAATTTTAGATTCCAAGAGGTCTTATCATGTCATATCATATCATCGAATTCAATTCAATTCAATTCGGTTTTATTTGTGAATAATCAAGTTACAATGAGTTCATTTAGGTACGCAACAGAGTTTTGGTGTTCCTTTCAGCTGTGTTTTACATCGTAATTCAATCGAAAAATTATTACTTATAACTATGGAATAGACAAGAGTAAGAAAAAGTTTTCAAAAAACTTACAAAAAGTGCATTGGGAAAAGGATAGATAGAGAGAAAGCTTAAAACTAGATCACAGACAAAAATAATCAATTATAGATGTGCTTGATCATCAGCTCCCCGAGGGCCAGAAATTGCTCCGCCTTGTTACGGCAGCTCCGAAACCGCGTCATCATCTCCCCCGCGAGAGCAAAGAACTCCGGCAGGGTAAAGAGATCTTCCCCGGTGACTTCTTGCTGGGCCGTACTGCCGCTACCGGCAGCGACCACGCTGGCAAACGAACGCCCCCATCCAGGAGGGATCGCTGGGTTGTCCGCTGGAACCGTACGCTGCCCAACTGCAGGAACGGCTGCGCTCGTACTTCGCTGAGGAGAGTGGGACGCTGCTGCTTTCTTCTTCCTCTTTTCCTGCTCCGGTATGGTTGCCGTCACAGTTCGCGCACTTTACGCGCGGCTTAGTTTGTTCTGCGTTTTCCCCCAAGTCCGCTTTTCGTGGCAGTGCGCACGCCTCCGAGAGGTGTGACTCACCGCACTTCACGCAGCGGGGCCGGAGGTTGCAGTTCCGCGAGCCGTGGCCGAATTTCTGGCAACGGTGGCATTGCGCTACGTCCGACGGGTTCTTGGTGTAAAACCGCCAGTTTACCCAAAAACCGTCCAACGTCTTAGTCCGCCGCATATCTTGGATCTTGACGGTGCCGCGGTCGAAGTACAGCAGGTACAGGGTATGCGTACCCGTGACTGTTGTCTTTCGCGAGAGCACTTTTATCTCCCGTGGCTTTATTCCGGCGTTCGAGAGGTGTCGCTTCAGGTCAGCGATCGGACGGTCTTGGTAACCCTGCAAGACGACCTTAACAGGGGGCTTCTCTGGGTCGTATGTGTAGAAGTTGAAGTTGCTACGCTTCAGTTCTTCAAGCACCAGGTCGAAATCTTTTCTGTTCAGTGTGATCACTTGCACTGCCGACATACCGATTTTCAGACAATATCCGAGGCCTTCCAGCAACTCGTCAACATCGTCCGCCAACGTGTCCAAAACAAAAATTGGAGGTGGTCTTCGTTCCGTTGGAGAATTGTCCTTTTTTGACGTCGGCACTTTTTTCCGTGCACGACCATCGTATTCGTCGTCATCGGTAGTGCTGCTACCGTCGGTGTTGTTGTTGTTGTTTTCTTCGTCGTCGCTCAGCATCTGGAACTCGTTCCTGATGGGAATGTTGGCGGATGTCGATGTGCCACTGGTCGTGGCACCGGAAGTACCTGAACGGGTTCGCACTGGTGATCTTGGAACATATCCGGGATGTAGTAACTTTTTGTCGATTCCTTCTGCGCTCACTCTCCCCTGCGCGATGGCGGTCGACACGGCGTTGGTTTGTTTACCTTTTTGCACACGGCCGGTAGACGAACTTCGCGGGTTTTTCGAGGCCGCACCCGAACTGCCACGGCCACGGCCGGCCCTTGGCATGCTGGTGGAGCAAACTCGCGGCTAATCACGGTGAACTACGGCGAAAAAAATCGAAAAAGCGATGGAGCACTGAGCACTTGACTGCTGCTTGCTCTCGTGCGTACACGGAGGTGATCATATCATCGAAATAATCGGTTATTTCACAGGATTCAGAAAAAATCTAGGATATTCCAGAAAAGGATTGATTTTTAAGATAATAAAAAAATATACTTAATGCCCAGATTGTTCTTATTTGCTTAAACCCGATTTTGAATCATATATTTTCTTTTGGAATTTTACTTTCAAAATAAAATGTTAGTAAAAATGTTATTTAACGGGATTCGGTTAGTATTCGACCAAAAGCTGAAAAAAATTATGCTTCATAATTTTAGAAAAAAGTTTCAAAAAAGTATTATGCGACTTTAAATTCCTTCCCGCCCAGAGCAAAATCTAGATTTTTTACGTTTTTCTACATTACTCGTAACTGAATCGACAAAATCAGATGAAATTTTGATGGTTATAAGTAGGGCTAGTGATTTTTCGCGATTTCACGGAAGCCGCGTAATCCGTGAAATTCGCCTCTGGCCGTGAAATTTGGGAAATACCGTGAAATGCCGCGAAATTTGAAATATTCAATTGACAAATCACTACTCAGTGCATTTAAGCTTTTTTTTATTCAAACATTTTAAAAGATTTCTAACAAGCATATTAAAAACAGTTTACAAATAATAAAGTTTTTCATATCAGATCTACAACTATTTTGTGAAGATATTGTTCATTACAATATTCAACAAAATGCTTAGTTTCTTTATTCCACAAAATTCAAAAAAAAAAAAATGAAAGAACATTACTCAACATTTCTTTGAAATAAAACGCAAAAAATAGCTTTTTTATTTTTAATATTATTGTAACTTTTTTTGTAATTTATCATTGATACTAAACAACGATGAACAAATTGCATTTAAATATTTTGAATATAAATTATGTGTTTTAATTCAATTGATTAGTAAAATAATACATATTGAAATCATATTTGTTAACCATTTTGCAATGTATTATATTTTTTCTTGAATTATCAATAAATGTAAAAACTGCTTTTAATGAAGTTTTGCCTGAACTTTATTAAAATACTAAAATTTCCCTATTGCTGAAATTAAGGAAAGCAAAAAAAATCTTTATTGCACTTATTTTAATGATTCTAGTTTTGATGAATTAGAGGTTCAGGACGTGCTTCGTTTTGGAGGTATTTAAGCAAATTAATTTTATAAAATCTCAATAAAATTAAAACAGCTGAATCATAAATTCTCGACTTTTTTTATTAGGTCCTATAAACAAATGTTAACATTGAGTGTATCCCTTTCACACCTTATGTCAATGTAAGCGGGATACACTCAATGTTTACATTTGTTTGTAAGACCTAATAAAAAAAATCTAGAATTCAACTGACGGAAATTCTTCAAAATTTCCCAAGATTAATCCAATACTCCTTTTTCAAATAAATAATTTGTGTCAGGGGGTTTTATTTTGTATCTAGAACTACTGCTAACTTTTAATCCAGGTTTTTAAGCGAAGATGGCGTTCGAATGGTGAACGTCCGAAATGTCAAAATCGCGCAGTAGCACCAACATTAGAAAAAAAATTTGGCTGTCATGCCATGGCACACTTTTTTAGTAATGTTGGTACCACTGCGTGATTTTGACATTTCGGGCGTTCACCTTTCGAACGCCATTTTCGCTTAAAAACCTGGATACACTTTTCTGTTAATAATTTTGAAAAAGTATACATTTTAACGTTTATTTTGAGCAAGTTTAAGAGTACCGTGAAATTGCCGTGAAATTTCAATGTTTTGTAATTGGCATGCCGCGTAATTTCGATTGTTTTGCCGTGAAAAATCACTAGCCCTAGTTATAAGTTAACATTCTACATAAAATAATGCAAGTTGAACTAGGTTGAAAAAATTGTTGCAGAGAAAATCAAATTTATAGACAAAAATAAGTGGAGCTCTGGAGTAACCATGGGCGTTAGAGGGTTAAGAAAGTTTTTAAAATTTAAAATCAATGAAATACCCCATTTCTGTTCAAAAATCAAAGTGCCAACTGTAGTCTGGAAACTAAAATTTTGGAAAAGCTTAAATGTCCCAAAATGGATTTCAAACGCAAAAATAAACGTTGTTTTCTTTCGATTGTACAAATTTATTCCAATAAAAATTTATATTTTAAGCATTTTGCAGCAGGGTGCGTTACTTCCATCCAAGCTTATGGGAAATTTAATGTTCTAAAATTTTGTCGAACATTCCAAAACTGTAACGCTCGATCCTAAAAAGTTACGAATCAAAAAATTACATTTTGTACAATAAAAAAAATACATCTAATTCGAGCGAGTTGTGGCGCTATAACCACGGCAAATAGAGTCCAGGGCATTCGTAGAAATACAATGTCCCATCCCAGAGGGTCCCGGAGTACCAAACCTTCTTAGCATGGTGTTCCCAATGAATACAACCAAATCTCGGAGCGTATGGTGGTGTGTCCCCACGCTTCTTCCTCCCCTGTCGATTCAGAATTGTGTTGTTGTTCGAACACTCAGTGCTCAAACTCAACCCAATTACGAGTCATCTCTGCGATACGGCTTTACGCAGTAGGCCTGGCCGGTTTAACGCTTGTGATGTTTCAATGCATTCTAATGCAATGGCGCACTACAAATGTTAATAAGGCACTCTCCAGGATCCCTTCGAAAGATTGGCTGCGCTAGGGTCTGATTAGATTAGATTAGATTAGAATAAAAAAAATACATCTAATTCAAGGCTTAATATTTAAAAATGATTGTCCAAACTCCATACAATAAATGGTTTGTCCGCATAAGGAAGGGACTAAAATTTCGAAAAAAAAAAGAGTTCACTGTTATATGAATGGTGAGATATCCAGAAAACTATATTTTACCTATATTTGTATCTCAACAATCATGATTCCAATGTTTCTGAAACAAATATACAAGATTTTTTTTCATCTATTTATCTTAAATTTAGTAATTTTTTACTTTATTTCTGATCGTTCTCAAAGTCGTGATATCCAAAAATGTTTCTTTTGTTTTCAAAAATGTCTGTCTACTCTTTTTCTGTGAAAAACTGAAATTAAAAAGCCATATGCCGATTTTTTAATAAATTAATAATTTCAGTATTGCATTTTGGAAAAGAACTTTAGTTGAAAAACATATTAAATTTAGTAGTGTTATAATTTGACCCCTCACCCGATAAACTTGTTCGTTCGTTCTGTTTGGTGTTACGTTCTGGGCCAAAGGCAAAGTGATGCTTTCGCTCCTTGGCGGGTGCTGCTGCTGCTACTGATTCTACTCCTTTTGCTGAGGATGCTTTCTCCAACAAGACATCTCACGTGTCCTTTATGTTGGACGATTTTTTTTTCTTTTTGCTGCTGCAGTCAGCTGATGATGTTGGCTAGTTATGCTACTGGGTATAGCAGTGCGCCGATGTCTATGGCCCACGAGAGGCCCCAAGCTCCGGCCAGACCGATTGATTTGAGATGTGACCCATCTGGTTCCAGATTTTTTCACCGGTTCAAAATTTATAAAACTTTAAACACTTGAAAATAGCATTTTTCCCTTTATATGTCAATTGACTTTGAGGATGCCCAGTTAAGGAAGAGTGGTTTCCCATTTGGCCAAGAGGCAACAGTGGGTCAGAAAATCGAGCATCACCCAGGTACGAAGATGGATGAAAAGTCTAGTGTTACTACAATAGTAGGTACAGAGAGCGAGAGAGAAAATATATATATACCAACGACCGTTTTTTCCCAGGATAAAAGTGTGCCACTACTAGCCTCCGGACAGTTGTGATGAACGAACACGGACTTCAGCCTTAACAACAGTCTCCTTCTGCTGATGTCGAAATGGGAAATTTTTAGCATGAGTGGTTTATTTACTTTGGAGTTTTGATTGCAGTTATCTGGGTTATTTTTAGAGAGTTACTGACACAGTAGTCGAAGGCTAGAGCTTTTGATTTGGGACTGGATTTTTTTTATTTTTCATTCCTTAGGATCAGCGATGTTTTTGTAAAACAATTTTTCACATGCTCAAAACGAAGGGAAGCATGAAATTTAATCATTGCTTTAATTGCACGTATATTTCTAGTGCTAAAATCGTTCTGCATCAAGTTAGAACTTCAATCGAGAGCTATCGGTATGACAAATTCGAACGCGTGCACGTGTAATACCCGGCCGCGTTAATTATTCAATGACGGTGGCAATAAATTAGATCCGGAAGCATAATCGAATAAAATTTTATTGGACAATTTTACGGTTGATAGAGTGTGGCCACCAAATTACGTACTCTGGTGCTCTCACAAATTTGATCAACAGTCGTTACCGGGAGCGCCCTTCCTCGCTCCTCAGACTGGGCTGGAATATTTGCAAACTTGCGGCCATTTTCCAAAATATTTCCACGTCCGCAGATAAAATCTCAGTTTTCAATGGTTGCGGTACTGTTGATGCTCCAATGACAATTTCGTTTGGAGTGTGTCCATGGGCGTGGCACCACACCAATGTCGGTTAATGGGACTGAAATCGAATTACACCGTTTGAATCGATCCCGTTGTTTCATTCTAATGACACCACTCAAATGAGTGTTGTTGGTCGAATCGTTTAGGTTAATTACGGAGCTTAACCACGTTCCCACAATGATTGATTTTCTGCGAAATTAAAAATCGATCGATTCAACACTGACAATCCTCTCTAAAATGTTCGTTAATTCTGGGATTTTGGATTTGAAAAACTATTTATTTTGACGGGAATTGTTGATGCTCCACTTTTTTAAAGGGGTAAGGGAAAATCTCCAAGGTGTTCTCAAGTAAGTTTTAGCATTTTTGTTCGAATACGAATTTTATCAAAATACACATTTTTTAATATTCTCATGGTATTTTAGATTGGAAAGCTTAAAATAAATTTCAGAACTGTTCAAAATCTGCGACATTTGCACTTCTAAAGATTTCTCAAACCACCAAACGACTTTATCCCGCCTTCTGTATTCGTCTCATCACAATCACGTCCAATCAAAACCAAACCGGAGTATTTCCGGTGGCGGTGACGGTGGTGCTGCACCACCGTCACCGCCATCGGAAATACTTTGGTTCGGTTTTGATTAGAGCGTCCAATTTCCCGAGGTCACAGAAATCCCGGAAAACGGGAAATTTGAAATTTATCAAAAATTATTCTGATCCTAATTTTGGTTAATATTTTGCAACAAAATAGTATAAAATAGCAGCTATAATGGTCAAAATAAGTGTTAGGTCCAATTATTGCTTTGGCTGCTTGTAAAAAAAAACATGCAACTTCAAGAAAGTATATAAAATTTCTAAATATCTGTTTTTCAATTCGTTCAAAACATCAAAAAAATAATTATTAGTATTTTGTATTGATAAGAAGTAGCTAGGTAGAATATTTAAAATCAAAGTGTTTGGAAAGTGAGTAGAGGGTGACGAGCGGGAATTCCCGGGAAAAAAATCCCGGGAAATCGACCATTTTTGGACCTCTCGATTCCCGGGAAATACGGTCGAGACTCCCGGGAAATTTTAAACCTATAAATATCGAAGCAAAATTATAAAAAAACTAATCAGAAAATTATTTGAAAAATTCTAAATTGTTTAGAACATTGGGTGTTCAATGTTAAAGTTCGAAAAAACCAATGCTTCTCTTATCTTCTTATTCAAAAAGTGTAAAATTTAACTTGTCAACGTTCCAATAACTATAATTGAAAGTAACCAACAAAATTGGTAACCAACAGAATTTTTAATAAAGCATGCTTAGTTTATTTTTAATATTATTTTTATTTATTTTTCCTATGAGGGAAAAGCTTTTTTTTTAAATAAGTTTCATTTCCATATTCTCTTTCGAGCATAGCATTATATGTTTTTCCCTAAGTTTATTTCGCTGTATCAAGATAATATCCTTTTTTGATGTCAACAAGTCATTTTGTGTTTCACATCAACCTCAATATTCAATTATATTTTGGAAAAAATAACTCTGGCATTCTTTGTAAAGTTAAAACCACCAATTGTGAACATTCGGGGTTTCCTGATATTTACAGTTGACCATAAAAAGGAAAAAAACATGTTTAGATTGTTGTTTTGAGTCGTTAATTATCATATAGCAAAAATCCCGATACTGGGAAATTATATCTTAGCTATTTTTTACTTCACATATATCTAATAAGAAGTTCATGCAACAAGTTTGTTAAACTTATGAAAAATCACTCAGTGCGAATTAAGATTCGTAAACATTTTAAACTACAGTTTTGAGTCTCAAAAAGCTCAAGTTCCTCAAAATAATGAGGATACTGAAATTAACGTTTCAAAGAATAAGTATGAATAAATTTTACCTTAACAAAAAAAAAGCAAAGCAATCCACTTTAACGACCCCCGGGTCTTTTGTGGGCTCTGTTGCAAGTTTCTGCTCATTTCTAGGCGTCCGAAGGTTATGTGTGGTGAGTCACCCAAAATTTCTTTTACGCAAATGGACCGACGTTTTACTTCCCATCCGATAGAAGGCCAGGAGGATAAGGCGGGAATCAAACCCGCGCCCCATAGCAACTTAGAGATCGGCAGCCGAAGCCGCTAACCACCGCGCCACGAGGCCCTCCCCTCCCTGTACCTTAACATTGAAAAGAAACAAAATTATTACGTTTCCTTTTAAATTATTGCCATTATTGGCATAGCGAAAAAAAAAAACTGGAATTCCCGGGAAATGGCCAAATTCAACTCTCGATTCCCGGGAAAATGAAAATCTCGAGAATCGTCACCCTCTAAAAGTGAGTAAAATGAATCCATGCTTCAAACCGATAAAATTGCTTTTGAATACATCTCTGTGACCAGTTTGAGAGAATATGATAAAGAATAAAATTGATAATTGAGATTAAATGAAAAAAATCATGCAGCAAACGTGTGTTTTCATGGCAAAACATTGAAATGATAAAAAAAAAAATAAAGAAAATATGTTTTTCATGGCAAATAATTTATCCAGAACAAATCTAACTGGTTTAATCTCATGAATAAATCGATAAGCATTGAATTTACTTTAAAAATCTGCTATTCACTTGAAATACCATTTTTATGTAATCACAACTCAAAGTTTTCAAATGTTTGGAGCGAGTATTTGAAATATGTTTGCATTTTTTGGGCACTTTTTATATAATACGAAGTAGTTTTTTTTATTAAATCTTACGCCCTTGGTAGCTCTAGTGCTCTATAAATTTTCAACTTTTAACTGTAATTTCTCAAACACTTTTAAACAAATTAACCTAATTTTTCCTGCAAAAATCCTCTTAGAGACATTTAATGATACCAATTCAATTTTCTTCCAATTTGGTCATGGTAAACAAAACGTAAAAAAAAATTATCTTGGGGGAAGGGGTACCTTATTTTCAAATGATATAACACATTTTGATTGTTTATTTTCATTTTATAATATCGCAATTATTGCTGCCCAACAAATAAACAAGATCTATTCCTAGTTGTTAATGCTTCAGAAATTAATAGGGGCAGGGGGGGCAGAATGGCCCGCCTAAGAAAAATGCACCAAAAACCATAGAAAAACATACAAATTTATGAATACAGTGTAGTAGGCTTATGCTTTGGGTTGTTCCCTTCAATGTTGTATACTTGGTTGATTAAATTTTTTAGATTAAAACTATTTTTGATGCAATCTAAAAAAATTTTTTTTTTCGGCTACTTTTCCAGGGTGCGGGGCAGAATGGACCACCCTGCGGGGCAGAATGGGCCACCTTAGAAAACAAGCCATTTTGTCTAATAAAACGTTGAAGGGAGATAATAAATGACTTAAGGGACCTTTCTAACATAGTTTCCATGTAGTTAGACCACTTTTATGAAAATAGTCACTTACCAAAACAAACATTTCCCAGGGATTTCAAATGGAGTTCGGACCCTGCGGATGTTGCTGAAACAGCCAATGCCGAAATCAATCACTGTAAACAATGCTGCTGCAACAGTGACGATTATAGGCAAAAAATCGCTTTGCAAACTCAAAGCAAAGAACAAAAAATGTGCGGATTCGAGTAAAAAGGTGAACCAAAAAAGCAGTACACAACCGATTGAACCCGAGCCAAGCAGCAGCAGCAGTAAAAGCATCAACAGTAAACCAGAACAAAATGCAATGGAAACAAGTGAAATTGACGAAGAAGACAACGATGGATTCGAGACCGTGCTTTCTAAGCACACCCGCCGCCGAAAGCGCTTACAGGCATATTTGGACGCGGAAGACGAACTAACAAAAAAACGAAGAGAGATGGCTGCAGAAGAAACAGATGAAGAAGATGAAGATGTCATAAAGGCAAAATATTATAAGAAAAAATGTTGCGAGATAACTTCTAAATCCCTGGAAGAAGAGGACGAAGATAAACTTGAAGAACTTGATAATTCACTCTTTAAATATTCCGCTAAATATTTGAAACATAGACAGAAATCGTTAGAAAAAAGGCATGGTAATAATTATTGAAGTGATTTTAAACTCTGTAATCTTTCCTCTTTCACTATCCACCTTGAAGAGATGAATGCACAATGGTGTAAAGTCTCTATAATAATAAAAAAAAAACAAACATTTTTGAAAATAGTTTTAATATGTTGAAATAAGACACTATTTTTACAAATAAGCATCAAAACAAATAATAAATCAACTTATGTTGCATTAAACGTGATTTGTGAACCTACCAGGAGCGACATAATCCATTTAACCAAAATTTCATAACTTTTGATTGTTTTTATAAGGCAGGAAAAGGGTGGTCCATCTGCCCCCAAGTGGATTTTAATTTAAAACTTCCACCACCAAGCCTCTGAATGATTTGAAGGTTCCGTTGTTGTTTGATTACCTTCGTAATAGCTCCTGGTAACATTATAAACATTGAACAAACTTTTTCAAACAATCTAACTTTCGAGAAAGCTTATTTAAGAACCTCGAAATAAACAACATTTGCGTGGTTTTGTCAATAAATTTACATTTTTGCTCATAATTCGAAAAATACAATGAATTCAAACATCGTTTTCCGTGTGGTGATGTTATTTGACGTCCTTTATAAAACCCTTGCCTTACAGTTGGTCTAAATCTATTCTAAAGCCCAAAACCAAGGGTGGCCCATTCTGCCCCCATGGTCCATTCTGACCCCCCTGCCCCTATCATCTGAAATAAATCTTGACATGAAATTTTTAGACGAACTGATAAGTTCAATAAGATCAGTAAATTGTAAAATAAAATTTAGGGCCGTCATTTTTTTTTTTTTTTTGAAGTTTAAAAAATGTACCAAAAAGTTAAGAAAATGTATACTTCCGCTTGAATTTCGGGAATTCCCGGGAAATTTAGAAATTCCCCGGGAAACGGGAAATATTATTTTTCGGGAATTCCCGAGAAATTTTTTCCCGGGACGGGAAATTGGACACTCTAGTGGTGCGGCAATGCAACCACCGGATATGTGGCAGACCAACGCTACTTAGATCGTCTCGTTTCGTCGTCGTCGTCTGCCATCAACGCGGTGTCATCTGTTCATTGTTCGGGGCTCCAGTGAAAGATGCTTTTCCGACGCTGACTCTGTTGACGATGCGCTTGACGCGTTTGGGGGTTCCGGTTCTTTTGGGCTGACTGAGGCTCGCAGTCTGACCAGTTTGGTGGTGCAATTGCAGCGATAAGCTATTGAAGACTAAAAGAAGACTTATTATAGTGTGATGAGATTTCAGAAAATTAGCCTAAACGACATAAAAATCAAATGCAAAATTCTTATTTTAAACATGATTTTGAAACGTGTTAACTTCAATATAAACTTGAAAACGCTTTCTGTAGATTTCCTTGCTGTTTCCTTGCATTAAAGCTTTTCCACGGGCACAAGACTAATCCGGCCACCAGAAAAGCTCCTCGTGTGCGTGAGGCTGCACGTTAATGTCGTATATTGTCTCTATAGTCGCCTTTTCCCGCAGATGTTTATGATACAAGAGCAGTTTTCTCTGGGAAATACAGATCCTTCTTTTGGAAATTAAGGTAAAATTACATAACCACCGAGTGCCGGGGTGGATGATCATTTTATTTTTATTTTATTTTAATTGCAAGTTGGTCGTTTTTTTGATGTGCTTATTGATGTTCAGCAAAAGTTGAGCGACCAAGAAAATGTTAACTATGGTGTAAAGTGAGGAGCTTTTTTATAATTTTCGTTTCGATTTTCGTTTTTCATATACATACATTCATTCAAACAAGATATTATTGAGTGTACATTCACAATCCGTGATTTCTAAGCTCAATTTTAAACACCTACAAGCATTTTATTTTTAATAATAAAACATTACTATTCTACAATTTACGAAAGGGCAAAGGAGTTACGATAACAAAGGACCTTCCTTTATAATCGTTGATCGGAAGGCACGCTGAAGTTTTGGTTTATTCATTAAATTCGAGCATTGACCAAAAATTCCTTACATTCATTTACCAGGAGGCTACTTGGGAGGGTGTCGGTTCTGATAAATAATCAAGATTTGTTCGGTATACTACGTTTACACCATGCAACTCGTTTAAAAGCATTGTCAAACAAAAAAGTTTAGTTTCAAGATAAGAATTAACTAACAATCTTGTCTAGAAAAAAAACATAATTTGAATTTTCTTCGACAAAACAAGACTAAAATTTTCTTCGTCTAGAAAAACCCAACAAAAATATTCTTTAAACGTCAACATTTTCCTCTTGAAAAGTTTTACTAAAACGTGAAGAAGCAAAAATCAAATGTATAACGATATTTTTAAAATAAAAATAAAACACTTTTAAACTTCTATTTTTCGAGAGACTTGATTTGAATCATCAAATTTCGAGAAAATTTCATGGAACTCAACAAAAATCTTAAATATTCTTTAATTATCTAATTTAAAAGATCAAAAATATTTTTTTGGTAAAAAATAATTTAACCCTCTACTGCCCAAATTTTTTTTTCGAAAATTTTTATTTTTCTCGTGTTCAGAAAGTTATTTTGAGCAACTTTTGTTCTACGAAAAACTTTACTTCTCTTGTTTTATGTTTTTCTTGTTTCATTTTTAGTATTTTAATTTGCATTTATCTTGTTTAGTTTATGTTTGTTTTTGGTAGTATTTGGCCTACTCTACCACCTCCTATCATTACACTTTGCCTATCTAATTTTTTCATGTTTTTACAGTAACTTTTTAATTTTTTTGCATGTTTTTCACATTTTCTGCTATAAAATGGAACCATTATCATTTAAATTGTAAATAAATGCGTAGAGGCATAGTCTGGGGCACTAGAAAAATTACTGCATACTTCTTTTTACTAAAAATATAGGAAATGTTAGTAAAAAACACAGCCAAAGTTGACCCCTAAAAAAATTACATTTTTAAAAACATTGGCAAAGTCAGATAAAACTAGTCAAACTTCCAACCCTAAAATTTTCCAAAATTTTAAAAGTTCTTCTTTTCAATGCTTTTTGAAGATCAAAAATTGGTTGAAAAATGGATTTTTGGCGATTTTTTAAATCGAAGCCCGTCTAGAGGCGGGGTTGGGTTGTAGAGGGTTAATCTTGAATTAAATCTAGCCTAACCTAAAAAATCCAAAATAAGTGCTTTCGCCCTTTATAAAAATTTCGTTTCTTAACATTAAAAATCAACGAATAGTTTCCGAGATATCGCGAGTTGAAAAACTGGGGCATATTAGATGACACTAAGAAAAAATAATTAATCACAGGATACCTTAAGAACTTAAAGAGGCAGCAGTCCGACCTACAAAGTCAAAAAAAAGAAAAATGTGGACAATTTTCTCGCCTTATCGTAAAAAGGTTTTAGCAGACGTGCTTTCCTTCATTACGTTTTTTTGAATTGCAAAAAAACTGGACATTTTCCGAAGAATTTTACCTTAACATGCCTATCCGGATTTTAAAGCATGGAGGGCGTTACGAAAGTTACGCACAAAGTGTGTCATGGTATGATAGCTACCCATTTTTATAATGTTGATACCACTACGCGAGTTTGACATTTCTGGCGTGTGTAACGCCGTTACTATTCGTAACGCCATCCATGCGTCAAAATCTGGATAAGGGATAAGCCCGTTGCTGTTACAGTCCAAATTCGATTATCCGAAGGCTTTGGGAAATTTTCACTTTGGATAAAAATTATCTTTCGGATAATCTAATAAAGAATTCGAGATAATCGAGGCTTTTGTGATTTTTCGAGCCAGTTTTGAAGGGATGGGAGACATAAACTTTGAAAAATACTTGAAATCGGTGCACTTTATAAAAAAAAAAGATTAAAACATTGATTTTGCATCCAACATTTTTTTTATAATTTTGTATGACTTTTTTTATTTATTTTTTTTTTTTTTGATTCATGTCTTTGGTTCAAGATCTGCACAATTATAAACTCTAGCGCAACAAATGCCTTTTCAGTCCTATTAAACATACAAAATCAAAATACAAAAATAAGTATTTTAGATATAAGTAATGAAGCTCCCAAATTTTTGCCGATTTCAGCGTGACATACTTTATGGATGACGCCTTACTGTTAACAGTTTTACAAAAAAAAAAAAGGTTGATCAAAAGTGAAAATCAGCAAATTGGATGGAGTTAGGAGCGTGCGTTTAACCTGACAAACATATGAGAATTTCCCCTATGATGCGTAAGTCTGAGCATGAATGTTCAAACAACGAGACAGTTCTCAATGTACAAGGAAGGAATTGGTATGTAAGATACCATTAAAAAGAACCTGGATTGCCAAATGTTCCATTTCACCGAGAATCATCATAAGCCAGCTCCTCCCGCGCCAAAGCAGCTGAATGAGTTTGTATCTAATTGTTAGGCTTAGTGATTTTTCACGCTCAAAAATTGTAAATTTCACGGGGACCCTAATTTCA
Source organism: Culex pipiens pallens (assembly GCF_016801865.2). Lineage (NCBI taxonomy): Eukaryota > Metazoa > Arthropoda > Insecta > Diptera > Culicidae > Culex > Culex pipiens. The sequence continues at coordinate 86,210,280 of NC_068939.1, read as the reverse complement.
AAACACCAAATTTCACGGAAATTTCGCGGATCGTGATTTTTTTTTAAATAACCCTGAAAATGTGCAGAAACTACTTTTTTGCAATTCCGTCGTGAAACTACTTACTTTTCCTGTCATTCTTGAACGACGAAATAGCCTACTTTTCTGTACCGAAAATAACAGAATCGAATAGAAACACTTTTCAAAATAAATGCTGAAAAGTTCTACTTTTCAACACTGAAATGGGTGCTGAAAAGTCGAACTTTTCAGCACTTGTTTCGAAAAGTAACACTTTTCAACAATTTTTTGATTTAAACGATTTATTGACAAAATACATGAAAATTCGACTTAAAATTTCACTGAATGGGTGTTTTTCGAAATTGCAAAAAATGTTGTATGGAACTCGTTGCAAAACTTGATTTTTTCAGCACTCGTCGTGTTTATCCAACTTGGTGAACCTCGTTGGATAAATGTACGACTCGTGCTGAAAAAATCCTCTTTTTGTAACTTGTTGCGTAAACTACTATTTATGCTTAATTATAATATTTTTTTTCAAAAAGCTAATAAAAATTCTTAACTAAATTATAACGTGACACAAAAAAAAACTTTTATTTATAAAAAAAATCCATTGATTCATAACTGGGATGGGCTCTATAAATATTTTTAAATTAAATGTGGGACATGCGTATTCTCTGTTATTGAAAGGCTTTTTTTAATATTCGACTAATGTAGTTAAAAAGTTTGCGCTAATTTGCTTCTATTTTATCTAAAACTAAAATAAAAATCCAAAAACCAAAAATAATTTAATCTGTAACGAAATCTTCAAATTGTTATTCAAAATCAGAACAGCGCAAACAAAAAAAAAGTGATTTTTTTTAATTTCCAAGGAAATAATTCACCTAAATAATAAATATCGTGAAAATTAAACAGGACTCAGCAAAAATCTGAAATGTTTTTTTAAAGATCAAAAATACTATTCATTTAATCTTTTAGAAGATTTCTAAAAATAAATCAATTTAATTTAATTAAAACTGCGCGATCTTTTAAAAACTAATCACAAAATACTTGTTAAGTCAATTTTAACAAGTTTTGGTTAAAAAAGCATTTGTAAAAATTTTAACTTTTTGGTATTAAAATAACTGCAATCAAATGATTGTTGATATCATCCTTGTGATAACTTGATGATTACTTTAATATTTTTAATTCTTTGAATGATTTTTGTTAGCATCATTTAAGTATTCGTAGTATTCACTTCTCAGTAAAAGTTGTAACAATTTTATGTTAATGTATGTTTGGCTAACAATTGTTCAAAAAAAAATTTCAATTGAAAACTAATAAAATTTACTTAAAAAGTCTTCGTTGATGAAATATTTATTATGTTGTTATTTCTAAACAATGATTTGAGAAATTGATAAATTTCACGGGATTTCACGGAAATCTTCAAATTTCACGAATTTTACGCTGTCCGCGAAATCGTGAAAATTCACTAACCCTACTAATTGTGATGCAAATGTCTGTCTGATGGCGCTGCCGCTCAACGGAACCCAAAGAGCCGCAGCATTCCACGAGACATAGTTGCTGTTGAGCGCTATACACTGCTGCTGCTGCTGAATGGTATCAATAAAAAAGCCATGACAGGGGGCCATCTCTCTCTCTCGCTCTCCTCGACGATGAAACGGGCGGATGATGATGCTTTTGAAAGAGGCGGGCTTTTTATCCACTATTGGTACGTACTATTCTATCCGTCCATGCAAAAATATTATACTTAACTATGCACACACACACACTCACAATATCTATACTTGGACTGCTGATGCTGCGAAATATATACATTTGTGTCTGTGTGTGCACGCTCCTGCCATATGATTTGCTTGCTCAATTTTATGCAAATATTTGGTGCTGTGTTTGCTGGCCGGCACGCCACGTCGCCGGTCCGGATGCGGTGGTGGAAGTTTATTTTTTGTCCTTCCCGTTGATCCGTTGGGCTCTCTCGAAAATGCTAAAATGTTTTCCAATTGCCGTTATTATCTCGCGGCATGCGTTCCCTCTGTAGTGTTTGTATGTTTATCTGTCGCACACAAATCTTGGACCCGGCAGTTTGCTTTAATGTCGTTGAGTTCGGACCGAATGGTGAACGGAACAATTTTGTGGAATGATAATGGACTTTCGGAACATGGAAAAACCAACAATTTATCTACGCTAATTTCAATATACTTCTTTTCAATAAGTTAAACCCAATTGCATCGAGAAACGTACCCTAGAAAGAACACAATTACAGAAACACACACTGATTACATACATTTAAACACACCCCCTTCTCTGTTCTAGTTAATCTCGGTAAAACCCCAACGGAACACATTTGCACAGTTTTAGAAAGTGACCCGACGATGCATGCAACCGTTGTCCAGGACCTCTCTACTTCCGCTGCTTGATGATCGGGAAGAAGCGGTGGCAGGAAAAGTCAAACTCTGGCGGCGTTCGGGACTGCCAGTTGAGTCCGCTGGCCAGCAGGTTCATCATCACAAAGTTCATCTTGGCCACCTTGACGATCTCGTGCCACTGGGTAAAAAAGGAAGAGGAAAAGGGTCGATATTGAAAATTGATTTTTCAATAATTCATGTTGGTTCATATGCCGGATTTCAAATTTCCAAGGAAACAGTTTTTTTTAATCCCGTAAATTTCCGGAATCCCAGGATATTTTTGAATTGGTAGAAAAAAAACATCGTTTTTAATTACAATTGTTAAGTTTTTAATGCTTGGAACAAAAGAATTTGCAAATTTCCATTAACTGGTGATAATCTAGACTTTGACAATACAAAAAACAAAGACAGTAGTTTTATTCCCTTGGGAACCAACAACGAGAGAGGTACTCCTCGATATTAGCTCCTGAAAAGTGCTAAAAAGTGCAAAAATGCCTCAATGCAAGAAAAAGAGGCGGTCCTCACCAGCAGGATCGGTAGATTTGAAGAAGCTAAAGAATTCCGAAGCGCTACCTGCAAAGCAGTTTGAGCAAGGACGCTCAAAATTCGTCTGGAAACCAGTTCGCTACTCTCCCTGTGGACGTAAGCGAGAAGGAAGAATGTGAAAACATCGTCATCGGATTCGGTGTGAAAGTGGCTCGCCGGGTTTATCAAACCTGGTGCTTTACGAGCTTCCATCCGCTTGTGTGCTGATGGACTCAAAATTCTGCTACCTACCAGAGAGGATTACAACTACGTTCGGGATTTCCTGAACAACACAAAGATTGAATACTATGAAGTAAATAAATGAATGTGAACAGTTAATAATTATTAATCAAACGAAAAATACAACAAAGATAAAGAGCATTAAGCCATACCACTTTGCATGTAAAAGAAATGTAATTATTATAAAAAAGTTCAATAAAGACATATTTAATTTCAAAAAATCAAAAAAAGTTCATAAAAGCAAAATATTGAGTATTTTCTCAGCTATTCAAAAATATTTTTTTTCAAAAGTGGGCAAAAATGTGCTCTAAGGCTGTTACAAATATTTTTAAATTTTTTTGTCACCCCCTCTTCAAAATTGGCCCGAAAAATCAGGGGGCAAAAAAATATTTTTCCAATAAACTTCAAAATTTCAATGAACAGTGCAACCAGCTGAAATCAAATTAAAATACATTCTCCTGTGTTTAAAATCATTTTTAGCATGTTTGGGTTTATTAAAAAATCTTAAGATTTTTTGGAAATTTTCGATGCAAAATCTTTTTTTTCGATACAATTTTTGTTTTTGTCAGATCTTAGATTTTTTGAAAACTAATGATTGCAAAACAACTGAACTAGTGTAAAATGCATTATAAAACACTTTTTTCATTTAAATGTGAAGACTATGGCTTGTTATTTAAATTTTTATATTTTTTTATTTTTTGCCCCCCCTTGACTTCGGCCAGGGCCGAGGGACAAAAACTTTTTTAAATATTTTCATCGGCCTAATCTAAAAAAAATAAAAACCGCTACTATTTTCAAAAAAATTACCTGAACATAAAAAATGGCTTTAACTTGAAAACGGTGAACTTTATCAAAATTTCACTGAAGTACTTTTTGATTGCAAATTTGATTTTACATCGAAAAATTAAGTTGAATTTTTTTTGCGACCAATGTTTCGATTTTTTTTAAATCAGCATTTGTTCAAAAATTCATAACTCGGTCAAAGATTTTTTGCACAACCTGGAAATTTCTGAAAAGTTGGCATTTTATGTCCCCTGAAACACATCAAAAAATAAAAATAATTTAAAATAGTGTTTTTTTTGCAAATCAAGTTTTAGTGAAAAAAAGTTAAATCAGAAATCACCAATTTTTTTACCGTGTATCATTTTTTTCAGTGTAGTCCTTATCCAAACCTACAACTTTGCCGAAGACACCAAATCGATCAAAAAATTCCTTCAAAAGACACAGATTTTTGAACTGAGCAATTCTCTACCAAAACCGGAAATGGATTTTATTTGTATTTTTTTATTTGGCTCAAACTTTGTGGGGGCCTTCCCTGTGACCAAAGAAGCTATTTTGTGTTCATTGAATTTTCTGATCAACCACCAAGTCTTCGGCAAAGTCGTAGGTATTGTTGAGGACTATTGAGAAAAAATAGGTACACGGATTTTTTTTGCAGATTTTTTAATAAACTTTTTTTCACAAAAACTCAATTTCCCAAAATTATTATTTTTGGATTTTCGAGATTTTTTTATTTGTTTTAGAGGTCAAAACCCCGCAACTTTTGAGCCATACACAAACATGGTCAAAAAATCTGCCGCCGAGTTATGAATTTTTGAAAAAAAAAATCAAGTTTCATGCAAAAACAAATTTGACGAAAATGTTTAATGTAAAATTAAATTTGCAATCTAAAAGTACTTTACAGATTTTTAGAGAAATATTTGCAGTTTTTCGATTTTTAAAAATAGTTACCATGAGTGACCATTTCTAAAAATATTTTTTTTAAATGTTCAGAAAATTTGCTATTAAATTGTCTAAGAGACATTGAAGATTGAACCTCTAGTTGCTGAAATACAGCAGGTTTGAGAAAAAGAAACAGGAAAATTGAAGTTTTCTAAGTCTCACCAAAACAACCCACCATTTTCTAATGTCGATATCTCAGCAACTAATGGTCCGATTTTCAATGTTAAAACATGAAATATTCGTAAAATTTTCCGATCTTTTCGATAAAAATATTTTGAAAAAATTAAATCAAGACTATCATTATAAATGGGCGTAATATTTAATGTTTGGCCCTTTTAAAAGTTCTCCAAACGTTCAACACTCACCTCCTCATCCGGGTTCGGGTACGACTCGAGCAGAACGCGCGCCTCGTGAAAGTGCTTTGCGGCCGACGCGTACAACTCCCCGGCCGGCGACTTGAGCAAGTACGTCTTCATCATCTTAAAGTCCGAGTAGGCCATCGGCGGTGGCGTCGACAGGGCTGCAAACGGCGCGAACCGATGCTCGAAGCGAACCTTCTCGTTGTCGAACGTGGGCAGCGGCTCGGGGATGCGCTCCTCGGCGATGAACCCACCGAGGGCTTTGTAGTAACCGCCGCACATGTTCTGCATGGCCTGGTTGAAGATGATCTCCTTGGCGTCGGTTTTGCCCTTTCGTTTCTTCACCTTGGGCTTCTTCTGGCTGCCTTTGGCCGCCTTCGGGTCGGCGACGTAGTCCTGCTCCACCAGGAAGGTGTCCGCTCGGGTCAGCGCGGACACGATCCAGCCGAAAAGGAACTGGTACAAGTACCAGAAAATGTACAGATATTCGTGCACCGAATACAGCTCTAGCTCCAATCCTGAGAGAAGGAAGAAGGACATTGCACGCAAGCAGTGGTACAGAACCCACGTTCCGAAGCAGGCCAAATGCTGGCGCGGGTTCTCGTTCTTCATCGACAGTTGGTGCAGGTACGCGTCAACGCGTTCCGCTTCGTCCTGCAGGTTGGCAAAGTTGGACAGCATGATGCCGAGCTTGTCCCGCTGGCGGGCTCGATTGTACCCGCAAATCTCGAACAACACGCTGAACGTGTGCTCATTGTACGCGAAGAACGAATCGACGCAATTGCATGCCTGTTAAAAAGTGCAAAGTGAAGGTCAACTAAACTCAAACTAAACTAAACGACTTACCGCAGGGTTCGAGGAGAGCGGATTTTCCGCTAGTAGCACAGGCGGCGCGATGAACGACTTGGCCGACTCTTTCAGCACCTCGGTTAGCTTCTTGGTGCCGAACACCATGTCGTGTGTGGGCAGGTAGAGCGTCTGCAGGATGCTGCGCGACAGCAGACAGGGGCTGAACTTTTTGCTAAAGTCCATGAAGAAGTTCTGGAAAGGAAAATCAAGGTTTTCAATTATGTTCTCTAATTCTGTAACTATGCATGAATCGCAATTATTATATAATTTGTAAAATAAACTTTTGTAAAAAAAAACTACGGATAAACCTCTTGTAGAAAAGCTATCACTTAATGTAGCAAAACCCGGGCAGACGATAATAACATAATTCATACCATTTCGATAACAAATACAGTTAAAATAACAAAAAGTGTTATGGAATTTTCTTGAAAATAATTTTTAGCATAAGAGTTGAATAACAGTTTGTTATCATAACAAAATTTGTTATTGGTCTGATAATGATTGAAAGCGAAAACAACTTGGGAATAACATTTTTTGTTATGGAGGGATACCTCCAAATGTTATTGGGATGATCGGATTAGTTGTTAAAATAACAAAAAATAATAACAAAGACTTCGTCTGTTATTACAATAACAATCCAATAACCAAAAAAATCATAACGGCGAATAACAAATCCTGTTATAAATAACATAAAATGTTATTGGCCTAGTATTTCCAAATATAAAAAAAAAATTATTCCCGAGTTATTTCCGTCTGCTCGGGAATCAGGATGTGTAGTAATAAGTAAACCCCATCAGAAACATCAAGTTTAAATTCATCCATTATTTATTTTATTAAAATAAGCTTGAAAAAAATATATGCAATTGCATATACTCTCGAAAGCTTTAAAGCAAAATAGAGCGTGGAGAACGATCAAGGCACGCGAAGGGCTCGTCAGTCAAAACGATTTGTTCCACATGACGGAGCAGCTGAGCAAATAATTGGCTCTGATATAACGGCGATTGAGCTTACCAATAAAAGAGTTAGGATATGCATATTTGCATCATCGTGATCGCAATAAACGGTAAAACACTTGATAGGGGTACACCGATGTGTCAACTATTGTAATCCTCTACTGTCTTTTTTCGATATTTATAATTATTCTCTAATTATTTATATGTATTTTGAGCTTCTTTTGTGCTAAGAAAATCTTAAATTCTCATGTTTTATATACAATTTAGCGGTTCGCATAATTGTCGAATGTTCGATTGAAGTTGTCCAAGCTGTCCCCATTTGTCCTGTACTTCCCTATTCGCCCCAGTAAGCAGATTATCAACTTTGTTAACAAGACTCTGACAAAAACAGGTTATGAATTAAATGCCAAAAAAAATAAAAAAATTATTACAGGGCATGGTGTCAACCTTTCGATGGAAAAAAAGTGTTTTAAAATGCATTTTACACCAGTCCATTTGCCGTACTGTCGGAATATCACAAAAATTGAAAATATTTTTAAACGAGACCAAGCATGCTTAATTAGGAAGGTTGTTGACGATAAAACTATCGAGTTCTATCGTCGATAATTTTATCGACAATCAATTTTATCAATCCCACTATCAAATGATTCAAAATTTTGCATGTATTTTAACTGTGTTTGAGTTTCTTGAATGAAATACTAAAATTTTCACAAAATATCGTATTTTCTCGAAAATACTAAAAAAAAATATAATTCGCAATATGGGTATCAAACGATTCGAAAAGTTTCATTCATTTCAACTGTCAAAGAATTTTTTTAAATGAAATACTAATATTTTTACAAAATACCGTATTTTTTGAAACTACTCAAATTTTCATGATTTGCAATATGGGTATCAAACGTTTCGAAATTTTGCATGTATTTTAACTGTTTTAGAGTTTTTTGAATGAAATACTCAAACAGTAAAAATACATGCAAAATTTCAAATCGTTTGATAACCATATTGCGAATTATAAAAATGTCAGTACTTCCAGAAAGTACTGTATTTTGTGAAAATTTGAGCATTTCATTCAAAAACCTCTAAAACAGTGAAAATGCATGCAAAATTTCGATTCGTTTGATACCCATATCGCGAATTATAAAAATTTGTGTATTTTCAAGAAAATACAGTATTTTGTGAAAATCTTAGTATTTTATTCAAAAATCTCTAAAACAGTTAAAATATAATGCAATCTCTAAAACAATTAATTCACATGTAAAATTTCGAATCGTTTGATACCCATATTGCGAATTATAAAAATTTGAGTATTTTCGAGAAAATACGATATTTTGTGAAAATTTGAGTATTTCATTCAAAAAACTCTAAAACAGTTAAAATGCATGCAAAATTTCGAATCGTTTGATACCCATATTGCGAATTATAAAAATTTGAGTATTTTCGAGAAAATACGATATTTTGTGAAATTTTGAGTATTTCATTCAAAAACATCTGAATCAGTGAAAATGCATGCAAAATTTCGAATCATTTGATACCCATATTGCGATTTATAAAAATTTGAGTATTTTCGAGAAAATACGATTTTTTTGTGAAAAATTTAGTATTTCATTTAAAAATCTCTAAAACGATGCAATCTCTAAAACAATTAAAATGAATGCAAAATTTCGAATCGTTGTATACCCATATTGCGGATTATAAAAATTTCAGTACTTCCAGATAGTACGGTATTGTGTGAAATTTGTAGCATTTACGCTTTGAAACTTAGGCCGTTGCAAATATTTTTCAAAGTTTACGTCGCTCCCCCCCCCCCCCCCCTCTTCAAAATCGGTCCGAAAAATCAAAGGGCAAAAAAATTTTGTTTTCAAAAAATTTCAAAATTTCATAGGAAATAGAAGTCTGAACAACTAAAAACAATTAGAAATGCATTTTCCTGCATTCAAAATCATGTTTAGCATGTCTGGGATCGATCAAAAATATTTTCAATTTTTGTGAAAATCCAATGTACAGCACCGCAAAAAGTTTTTGTTTCGGCGAAACAATTTTGATCAATAATGTTTGCAAACAACTGGGCAAGTGTAAAATGCATTTTAAAACACTTTTTCATTCAAATGTTGAGGCCATGGCTTGTAATTTCAATTTTTATATTTTTTATTTTTTTTGCCCGAGAAAAAGAAGAGATTAGTCAGATTTGCCCAAGTTTTTTTGCCTAAGAAAAAGAAGAGATTAGTCAGATTGTCCCGCCCGTGTGGATCAATCGTACCGCGCACTGGACTCACAATACAGAGGTCGCCGGTTCGAATTCCGCGGCGGGCGCTCTAAAATTCTTTGTGTAAATATGGGTATTCGGCGCCGTCGCTCCGTGCCATACTTTCATACACTTAGGAGCCCAGGACGGCGAAGTCCTTGTAGATAAAAAGGAAGACACTAGTGGTTGGCACTAGCAATGGTGGCCGGCAGCTATAAAGTCAACTTCGTTAGTCAGATTTGGCCAAAGTAGCAAAAAAACAAGTCAAATGATTTAAGAAGTCTGAAACTTATTTATTGATTGCAATGATTTTTTCTAAATAAAAAAGAAAGCAAATATATGTTTGATAAATTTTTAAATATTTCTTGTCAAATTAACAAACAAGCAAGTATATGATTTGTAGCGTTGCAATGTGAAATTAATCTACTGGTGGGTGTCCCTGCTTAACACAAAAAATGCATAATTTTATTTTTAAAAATCCGAAGCAGCAAACTGTCAAACACATGTAGGTGTCTGTCTTGTCTAGTTTGCAAGGCGATTTCGTGTAAAACCTACTTCATAGGGCGCAAATGATACACACGAAAAGCAAGTTTTTCGAAAAGCTTTTATTCTATTTAGCAGAGACAACCACCACAAACAAATACGTTAAAATCAGGGATAGATAGGAAATTTAATATTTTTGAACACTTTCAACTACAGTAATTGGGTTGTCAGTTTTCTGATGGAATTATTTTACGATGGTAGTTTAATAAAAAAAAATGTGATTTATATCGGAGTTACAACAAAAGCTTCAAACACAGACTTCAAAAATTCACTGTCCAATAGAAGCCATCCATAAATAAATTCCTCAAACATCGAAATTGAGAGTAAGATAACTTATTGATTGTTTGATTTCTGACCAAAAACCGATATCATTTTACAAATAATTACAATACGTTTTCATGTTGACAATTCCTTTCAAAAATATCCGGTCTGAAATCTATGACATTCATCGGGTGGAGGAATTTGGGTAAACTCACCATCCCTTTGTCCGACATGAATATTGTTTTGGTTTACATTCAATCGTAAACAAATGTGATATTTTCTCTGCCTTATAAGAAAATGGAAAAAGTTGGGGTTGATTTCAAAGAATTGATAAAATTATCCTAGTTATCTATAGACGAATCCAGTTTGAAATGGCCGCTAGGTGGCCAATGGTGTTAGAAATGACAGCTTCCATATATTTGAATATGGGAGCTCAGGAAAACTCAATTTTTAAGCAATAAAATTATTATTTATGATAAAAGTATTGATTGATTACCCGAGCAGACGGAAATAACGCTGGAATAACATTTTTTGTTATTTGAAAATACTAAGCCAATCGCATTTCATGTTATTTATAACAAGTTTTGTTATTCGCCGTTATGATTTTTTTGTTATTGGATTGTTATTGTAATAACAGACTAATAACATTTTAAGTGATTTTTCGAACAAATCTTTGTTATTATTTTTTGTTATTTTAACAACTAATCCGATCAACCCAATAACAGTTGGAGGTATTCTTCCATAACAAAAAATGTTATTCCAAAGTTGTTTTGGCTTGCAACCAATATCAGTCCAATAACAAATTTTGTTATGATAACAAAAACTGTTATTAAACTCTTATGCAAAAATGGTTTTTTTTAAGAATATTCCATAACACTTTCTGTTATTTTAACAGTATTTGTTATTGAAATGGCATGAATTTTGTTATTACCGTCTGCCCGGGTAGGTGTACAAAATGTGTCTAGAATGTTATTCAAATAAAAAATGTTCGAAAAATTTGCAATCGAGATAAGTACACCATTCGATTCAGCAGGAATTTTGTGCACCAAAAATATATAGTTTTCATATGTTAAGTAATTTACTTTAAAAGAAAAAAATCTAAAAGTATGAAAATCGAGACATTTAGTATGGGAGCTGTCAAATCTCTCACCATCAAAAAGCAGCGTTGAGCTTTCGCTGGATTTGTCTATATGTTTTTGTTTGATGAGTTTTTTTTTTTCATCAACTTCTAAACCTCACATCAAACACATCATCGACGCCAGAAAAAAAAGATAGAAAACAGGTTTCAGCCAAAATAGAATACAGCAATGATCGGGACTGGCAACACCAGCCAGCAACAGTCAACTGTTCGGAGCTCCTCAAACTTTTCGATTTTTTCGCCGTAATTAACAGTGATTACCCGCGAGTTTGCTGCTCCAGCATGCCAAAGGCCGGCCGTGGCCGTGGCAGTTCGAGTGCGGCCTCGAAAAACCCGCGAAGTTCATCTACCGGCAGAGTGCAGAAAGGTAAACACACCAACGCCGCATCGACCGCCATCGCGCACGGGAGCGTGCCTAGTGACGTCACCGATCCATCGTTTTTACACGTGTCATACCGTCCACGTGAGTCCCCAGTACGGACGAGACAATCGACCCGGGCATCCGGAAGCACTTCCGGCCAGCAGCAGCAGTCCACCAGCACTACGACAACAACCACTTCCAACGTTCCCACCAGCAACGAATTTGAGATGCTGAGTGGAGAAGAAAACAACACCGCCAGTGACAGCAGCAGTACTGGCGACGACGATGACGATGATGAACTTGCGCGCAAGCAAGGAAAGCAGAAAAAGTGTAACTCTCCGAAGGAACGACGACCACCTCCAATTTTTGTTTTGGATACGTTGGCGGACGATGTTGACGAGTTGCTTGAGGGACCCCAATATTGTTTTTAAATAAGTAAAACTTCAGTGCAAGTGATTTCGCATAAAAAACAGAATTTCGACTTGGTGGTGAAGAACTTGAAGTTGCGAAACAGGTACGTACACATTGTACCTCCTGTACTTCGATCGTGGGTCCGTCAAAATCCAGGACCTACGGCGGATCAAAGCACTGGACGGCTTCTTCGTGACGTGGCGATTCTACACGAAGAATCCGACCGACGCAGCGCAATGCCACCGCTGTCAAAAATTCGGACACGGTTCAAGAAACTGTAATCTTCCGCCCCGGTGCGTAAAGTGCGGTGAGACCCACTTCACCGAAAGGTGCAATCTTCCGCGGAAAGACCAGCTGGGGGAAAACGCCCAGCAGCACAAAGCGCGCGTCAAGTGCGCGAACTGTGGTGGAAACCACACGGCGAATTTCCGTGGCTGTGCCGCGCGGAAAAAGTACCTCGAGGAGCAGGACAAGAAGAAGAAAGCGCCAGCGTCCCGCCAACCTCCAAAGACTTCGAGCTCGACCGCTGCAGCAGCTGGCGGCAGAGCGGTTCCATCGACCAACCCAGCGTTCCCTCCCGGTTGGGGAGGTTCGTACGCTAGAGTAGCCGCTTCTGGGAGCGGTACTTCACCGGGACAAGCAGACGTCACCGGAGATGACCTCTTCACACTTCCCGAGTTTTTCGCTCTTGCTGGAGAGATGCTTATGCGCTTTCGTGCCTGCCGGAACAAGGCAGAACAATTCCAAGCTCTGAGTGAGCTTATGATGAAGTATATCTACAACGGATAAGCTGCCTTGTGCAGCGAAGTTTTTCGACGTCAAAAAACAAAACAAACAGTGATCTAGTTTTAAGCTTTTCTATTTCTATCCTTTTCCTTAGCAACTTTCGAAGGTTTTTTTTAAATAATTTTTCCTTCTGTTGGCAAATCCATTGTTAGAATATCCAATTACTTCAAAATGAACTATAGTACAAATCATAGTTGAAAGGTACTCCAAAACTCTATCAGGTTATAAGAATTACGAAATTGTGAATTGATTATTTACTAATAAAAACTAATTGAATTGAATTGAATTGAATACAGCAATAAAACGAATTTAAATAACCTAAGCAAATTGATAGCTATCCAAACACACCTTTGTTTCTTTTTTTACGACTCCGTGCAAGAAACATACAATAAGCCGCTAAACTAATCAATTCCAATCACGCCTCTGCATTTTTTCGGCATTCGCTCAAAATCGCTTGCAAATCCACACACGCCAATCAGTTTGCGTTTTGAGTTCTGCCCGGCAGCATGTCGTCGTGGCTTGTGTTAATCGCCGCTCTGGCAGCCCCACTGCTGTACCTGCTCGTCGCGCGTCAGTTCAGCTACTGGAAACGACGCGGAGTTGCCCAGCTGGGACCGATCTTCCCGTTCGGCAATCTTGGGCCGTTTTTCCGCCAGCGATCATGTCTTGGAGTTACGTACGCTGAGCTGTATCACCGCTGGAAGGCGCTTCCTTTTGTTGGGATTTACTTCTCGCTTCGACCTCTGCTCTTGATTAACGATCCCGAGCTGATCAAGAATGTGTTGACGCGGGATTTCGAGTACTTCCACGATCGTGGTCTGCACGTCAATGAGGAGAAGGATCCGCTTAGTGGGCACTTGTTTGCGCTGGGAGGTGACAAGTGGCGCCACCATCGGTCCAAGCTGACGCCGACGTTTACATCCGGACGGTTGAAGGAGATGTTCCAGAACTTGGTCGAGATAGGCCAGGTTCTGCAGGAGTATGTGGGGAAGCGGGCTGCGGCTGGAGAGGAGGTTGATGTGAGGGAGTTGATGGCACGATACACGACCGATGTGATTGCTTCCGTTGGATTTGGCATTGAGAATGATTCGATAAACGATAGTGACAACATGTTCCGGAAGATGGGCACCAAAGTGTTTGCGCAGGACATCAAGACCATTGTGCGGTTGGCCAGCACGTTCTTCTTGCCGAAGCTGAACGCCCTGTTCAATTTCAAGTTTATCGCGCAAGACATCGAGGACTTTATGATGAACGTCGTTCGCGAAACGCTCGAATACCGCGAAAGCAACAACGTCGTCCGGAAGGACATCATGCAATTGCTGATGCAACTCCGCAACACCGGAACGGTTTCGATGGACAAAATCTGGAAAGTCGAAGCTGCGACGCCATCCGCGAAACAGCTCTCCCTCGAACAAGTGACAGCTCACGCCTTCGTATTCTTCGCCGCGGGATACGAAACGTCCTCCTCCACAATCTCCTTCTGCCTGTTCGAGCTCGCCCGGAACGTCGACATCCAGCGCAAGCTGCAAGCAGAAATCGACCAAGTACTAGCAAAACACAACGGCGCCATAACCTACGACAGCATCAACGAGATGAAATACCTGGAGAACTGCATCGACGAAACGCTACGCAAGTACCCAGCCGTCCCCTTCCTAAACCGGGAATGCACCAAGGACTACGTAATCCCCGGCACAAGCTCCACCGTCGAGAAGGGAACCACCGTCATCATCCCGGTACTCGGCCTACAGCACGACCCTGAGTTTTACAGCGATCCCGAGAAGTTCATCCCGGAGCGATTCACCGATGAAGCGACGACAGACAAGCCGTACCTTCCGTTCGGAACCGGTCCCCGGGTCTGCATCGGGCTGCGACTGGGCAAACTTCAAACGAAGATGGGACTGGTGATGATGCTGTCCAAGTTTAACATCCGGCTGGTTGACGAGACGTACTACAGCAAGGAGCTGGAGCTGGATTCGAAGGGCTTGTTTTTGATGCCGATTGGGGGAATAAAGGTGGCGGTGTCCGCGAGAAGCGATTGAGATTAGGGGAAATATACCCATTTTAAGCTTAATAAGCGGTCGTGTTTGAATGATGCTGGATAATCTGGAGTGTTCCTTAAAATTTACTAAAACCAAGTACACCAACGAGTAGAGCAACTTTTTGTGAACATTTCTGTTTATTTTCACTTTTTATAATAGTTATGCTATTCCCACAGACAAACAGACGGGACACTCGAGTGCCGAACCATCGTCCTTCTAAAACGGTTATTTCAAGTGCAATTTTGTTTCGGCATCCACTCACCCGGCGCTGATGTCGCTGCTGTCGTGACAGCTCGCCCATCTTTTCTTAGTGTGTGTGATGTGTGTTTTTAAGTTGAGCTTGAGCACGTGTGAGGCAGCAAATGAAAACAAAACAATTATGATGGAATTCAAGAATTATAACGAAGATCCACAATCCAGGCTTTGCTGGACAAGATTGGGGCAGTCTTGGTCAGGGTTATATGAGCGGCTGACTAACGAGGACATACCTTTTGCCCCACTATTAACCCGGGGGGACTCCTCAACAGCCCGCCGATGTTGAGGCTGCTGCTGAGGCGCCCGATACTGCGGAGGAAGGCGGATCCTATGGTGGAGTCATCTCCTTCGGAGCCTTCGTGGACTGCTGCTCAGATTGCTGCTTCTGGTCGTCCTTTTGGCGATGTTGCGTCGATCGTGGGCGCCACTCAATCTTCTTCTACAGTTGAGTTTCTTTGATTCTGTTTCGATGTATGATTTTGGTGTAGCGTTTTTTGGAATCTTTGCGACTTTTTGCTTTTGTTGTTTGGTGCAACTTAACTGCTCCGTGGACACGTTCCCCGCGGTTTTTCCAAACGCCCATCATGGGGACCAATTCTGGTAGATTTGAATTGGATTTTTTCTATTTCAGCGGTCTCTACTGGTGTTTTCGTGACCAGGGGTATCGAGATTTCGGTGGAGGAGGAATCTTCGACAGAACTTGGAAACAACAGGAGGACCAGTTTTTTAGTCTCTGTCGTTGCGGCTGTGTTGCGTCGTTGCTGATGCTGCCGCATGATTTGGCACATGAAGTTCTGCCATTGGAAACGGAACCAACCGTGGAACCGACCCACCGTCATCTTCGGCCATCGGAGTTGATTTTTATGTTTTTCATCGGGTACTGACGATCAGCAACAACAACATTATTTCGATCAGCTGATTATGTTTACAATCGTTATGGCTTGATTGTCTCACGCATACATTGACATGACACATGACAGTGAAGGGTTTGTATTGGTATGTTTGGGCTGCGCTTCGGCATCAGCTCACCAGGTAGTGCTGGCGTCGCCGTGATTTGGTGGTTTGATGAAGGATGATGGATTTCAATAATAATTTGTATGGAGAGTCACGTCTGTTTGTCTGTGCTATTCCTATAACAAGCATTTAAAAAAAATATTTCCAAAATGCATTCTAATCAGTCGAGTGCATTGGGCCACGCCCATTTTCCTATTTTCAGCTTAGTTCTTTTTTTCTTCCAGCGCTCTTTTGGGTCTGCTTAGCAGTCAATCTTGGGATCGCAGCAATCCTTGGTCGCGGTTGGTTGACAAGAATTTGCGCTCCGCGTTTTTATTAATTTCTCGTCGCTCCATACCCTCAGTGACGTGATGTGAGCAAGGGCGTCTATGCAAAGTGTCCCTACACCCGCTACAAATTTCCGTCGCTTGGGGAGGGAAAAGGGAAACCATTTTGATCTATGCGCCGGTAGTTGTAGCACTAAAATTCGTGCAAAAAACTTATGCACGTGGGTGTACAGATTACGGAGTAAAAGCTGATCGAATTGTTCACCTAGCGCTCACATGTGTTTCGGGACCAAGTTGCCTGCGGGTATGGGGATCATACCTACATACATACAAAGTTTGATTCCAAAGAAAAATCTGATGACGCCATTCTATTCAGCGTCCGAATTCTTTAAAAACAGCTGTCGAGTTTTGCTCTATCATTTTATGTTTCAAAGTTATGACCATTTGAAAAAAGAGGTTTTTTGGAAAAAATACGAAAATCGCAAAGCTTTTGGGCGGTGCCAAAAAATAAGGGTTGGTTCAATTTGGCTCGACATCGGGATTCTTACATGTTTTGATGGTATCAATAACTCCACTACTTGAGCTTGATCAGAAAAAGTCGATTTCGAATTTGTGTTTTTTGTGTACAGTTGAGGCGAAATGACCCATATGGAGAATTTAAAAATTCAAAAATATTGAAATACAGACTTCTAGAAACACAAAAATACAATTAACAAAGTTAAAATTATAAAAAAATACAGTATGTAAAAAAAGTATTTACACCCCTTGGGCACTATGCACATTTTGTGTTGAAACATCAAATCAAAATCAAATTATTCGCTCTACAGCATTGCCTTGGCGTTCTCGATTGCGAGATTCCTACTCGAAACTAGGTGTTCGAAGGCTTGATTGTTGAGGCAATTGCAAACCTCTTTTTACACCTTAGCTTCCATCCACCCCGGGATTCGAACTGACGACCTTTGGATTGTTAGTCCAACTGCCTACCAGCGACTCCACCGAGGCAGGACCCAGGGAGACGACTCCTACACCTGGACTGAGCTAACGACCTAACCTTTTTTAAGTTAGTCCGGGGCCAACATTTACTTCCCGTCCGACGGAAGGCGTGATCAGACAAATCTCGTCTCGAAAAATGCCACTGGGACCGTCTGGGATCGAACCCAGGCCGACTGGGTGAGAGGCAATCACGCTTACCCCTACACCACGGTTCCCATATAAACAATTTAAAGTTTGACAGAAACCTAGTACTACGTTTTATTCAGAAACTCATGCCGAACATTTTGCTATAAAAAGCTCATGAAATTATGTTTTCTATAAAAAGTTATACAACAAATACTATTACAAAAATCAAAAAAGGTGCAAAAAAAGTTTGTACACCTTTCGAAAAATTAACATATATAAAGTTATTTGTTGACAAATCACCATAAATCCAGTCTCCCAACTCCAAATAGGCATCCTTGACTGATTAAAAAATTAATTTGGATTGAATATAAAGTTTACTAATTACATAGTATAAAAGTTTATATAACTCTGGAAATTCTATAAAAAACTTATCTAAACTTGATTTTGCAAACTTTCAATTTAACTAAATGTCAATATATTACCATAGAATTGCTAAATAAACATTCTGGAGTGGGTATAACACCGTTTTGAGGGTCTTTGTATCGCTAGAATAGATTTTTCGTTGGAATTTCATACCAACCCGGAATTACGTCGTCGGAAAATCCGCCGGCATCCGAACCGGTCCACAATTCACAAGTTAACCTATGTGGCATCGGAAAGGGCATAAAATTTACGATCTTTTGATACCCATACATCTAGGTTCTCAATAATACCCACGTTTTTAAATACCTAGGCAAAAACGTTGTTATGGTTTCGTTTGGGCAACCTGCCAAAAATGTATGGACTTTCGCAATTTTTGTTCTCGTGGATCAAACTTACTTTTTG
The DNA here is from genome assembly GCF_016801865.2 of Culex pipiens pallens. NCBI lineage: Eukaryota > Metazoa > Arthropoda > Insecta > Diptera > Culicidae > Culex > Culex pipiens. Next base: position 86,191,973 of record NC_068939.1, on the reverse strand, counting down.
CTCAGGTATTTAAAAACGTGGGTTTTATAGAAAACCTAGATGTATGGGTATCAAAAGATCGGAAATGTTATGCCCTTTCCGATGCCACATAGGTTGACTTGTGAATTGTGGACCGGTTCGGATGCCGGCGGATTTTCCGACGACGTAATTCCGGGTTGGTACGAAATTCCAACGAAAAATCTATTCTAGCGATACAAAGACTCTCAAAATAGTGTTATACCCACTCCAGAATGTTTATTTAGCAATTCTATGGTAATATATTGACATTTAGTTAAATTGAAAGTTTGCAAAATTAAGTTTAGATAATTTTTATATAGAATTTCCAGAGTTATTCAGACTTTTATACTAAGTAATTAGTAAACTTTATATTCAATCCAAATTATTTTTTTAATCAGTCAAGGATGCCTATTTGGAGTTGGGAGACTGGATTTTTGGTGATTTGTCAACAAAAAACTTTATTTATGTTAATTTTTCGAAAGGTGTACAAACTTTTTTTGCACCTTTTTGATTTTTGTAATAGTATTTGTTATATAGCTTTTTATAGAAAACATCTTTTCATGAACTTTTTGTAGCAAAATGTTCGGCATTAGTTTCTGAACAAAACGTAGTACTAGGTTTCTGTCAAACTTTAAATTATTTTATGTTTCATCACAAAATGTACATAGTGTCCAAGGGGTGTAAATACTTTTTTTACATACTGTAATTAAAACATTTCAAATTAAGCAATTCTAAATGAGGAAATTTAAAAAAATAAAATTTTCAAAATTTGAGCATTCAAGGCACTGTATTAAAATAAATTTAAAAAAAATTAATATTGAGTTAATAAATTTAAAATTCCAAAAATTTAAAAATTAGTTTAAATCCAGATTTAGAAAAAAAAATAAAAGTTCAAGAGAACGGAAATTCCAAACATCATTAAAAATCATGAAAAAAATAAAATTTAGACATTCTGAGATGAGGAAATTAAAAATTTAAAATATTTAAAAAATAATTTTTTTTAAATGCAACGCTTTAAAATTCCAAACAAAAAAAAATCAATATGATTTCGAAAATCATTAAAAATGGTCGTTTATATAAACATTTAAGAATGAAATATTACAAAGAACTTTAAAAATCGAGGGAGAGAAAAATTCAACACTCGATCAGTCCTCGCCAAAATATCATTCCAGATAATCGAATCACGAAATTTTTATTTATTTCAATATTTGGGTCTCTTTGTATCCTAAATTCGAATATTGCCCAAATATATGTTATTCCATGTAATTTTGCGCGCTGAATCTGAATCTGCCTCAGAATTGAGCTACACTGTCGAAAAAATGACTTTGACGTAGACTACGTCTTTGTCGAAGGTACTGGGGTGCCATTCCAAAAAACCCGGGCCGAAGGCCCTGGATTACTGCGTCATCCGTAAAACGCTTATATCTTCCTTCCCTCTAATCGAATCGACACGATTTATGTTCCATTCGATTCGAAAATAACTCAGCAATTTGCTATAAAACTTTCATTGTTGGCAAAATAGTTTAACTATTGAAACAATTGAATGTTTTAAAATGTTTTCAAAATGCAGAGATTTTGCAAGCAAAATGAGCGCTTCCCACTCACGGACGGGAATGTCAAGTACCTATTTTGAGGGGAAAATCATCCGAGCAACGCGACCGAGTGTCGGTCGCGAAAAAGGAGGGGAAGTAGCGGGCCGAAATCATATATAAGAAAGTGCGCCAGTTTTCATTCCAACATTCACGTCTCAGACGTCGGACCGGCAGCAGCAGCAGGAAAGCTCAGCCCAGAGCAGCAGCAGCAGGAGAGAGACCAGAGCAGCAGCAGCAGCAGGAGAGAGAGGGACCAGAACTGGAAAAGAAGCGCGCATCGCCTTCTCGTCGTCACCGTCAGTCAGCTGCCTCTCGATGGCCGGACCGTTTGGATCTTTCGTGCTCTGGTCTCTCTCCTGCTGCTGCTGCTCTGGGCTGAGCTTTCCTGCTGCTGCTGCTGCTGCCGGTCCGACGTCTGAGACGTGAATGTTGGAATAAAAACTGGCGCACTTTCTTATATATGATTTCGGCCCGCTACTTCCCACCCGGGACGAGGCATCAAAAAGATGAGGCGCGCACCTGCTGCCTTCCGCCGAAAAGCCTTTCGTGTGGTTGAGAAACAATCAGGACATCCAACTAGCTCGTCGCATTCGTGGCGAGCGCTTCTGAAAGAGTTACTGCGTATCCAATTCCAAACTGTTGAAAGAGTTGCCCTCATCCCTCGTCCCACCCGGACGAGGCAGCGAGCTGCAATAATTTCAATTTAAATTTCAGGAACAAATTTTGGTCTTCGGGGGCGACGGAATGCACAGCTTTCTGAGGCTGCTCTCGCCCCCAACCTCTCTGCCCTCCCCCCATTCTGCTCTTAGCATTCTTGCAAAAATTCATCCAATGCTCTCGTTTATCTTCAAAATCAATAATTATGTATTGATTTATGCCTAGAAATGCTAAAAGTTTATTAATCTTTTAAATCTTATTGAAAATTACAAAGAATTTCAAAGTGTCGAAAGTTAAACAATTTGCTACCCGATTTGATTCTCACCAAACGCACACATATAAACTTTACGTAGTCTACGCCATTCCGGTTATGTCTGTGACATAACTACTTTGACTTTTTTTGGTCATATTTTTGGTTTAAATGATAATTTTACATGGAAACTCAAAATATGACCAAAAATCAATTTAGCTTTAGCTCAATCCTGAGGGCAGATTCAGATTCAGCGTGCAAAATTACATGGGAAAACATATATTTAGGCAATTTTTGAAGTTCGTTAGGGTGGTCCCATGGTTTCCACTGAAAATTAGACTTTTTCAAATGTAGATATCTCGAGTTTAAAGGAAAACACCCCTGAGATTTTTTCAGCGTTTGTAGTGCTGGATCTCCTCTTTCAAATGCAACCTGGAGCTTAAAATTTGGCTTGCGCCTTTTCGAGATAATTGAGTTTTAAATTTGGATATTTTTTACCTTAAAATGGCTGTAACTTTTGACCCTTAAGTTCAAATTGGCTTGTCAAAAAAAAGTGTTTTTAGAGCTCTAAAAGTGCCCCGAATATCACTTTTCTCTAAAACTTAACCCTGATTTTTTACGTTCAAAAAACTGTTTTTTAAGGTTTGCTTAGATGCTTTCTATAAATTTGGTCGTAGAAGGCGTAGATTACGAGATACAATTATGGTGTCTTGGACAAAGTTGCTTGGATTGGCAAGTCCAACAACTTTCTAGAAGACAACAAAAATCCCAAAAAATAATCCTGAAAAGTTTGATTTTCAAAATCACCCTAATCATGAACCACCCTAATTTTCAACCAAACCAACTCACTGAAAATTTTGGCTCGAGCCTCGAGTCGATCTGGCTCGAGATCGAGCCTAAATCGAGTCGAGGCTCGAGCCAAAATTCTCAGTGGGAAAAGTTGCCCCTTTTTATTTACAACAACTCTTCTGAAGACACCAAAGCTCCGAAACTTTTTTTTTTCGGAAAATTCATTTTCCACTTAATTTTGCGAACTGGACCAATGTGCACTGGCGCTATCAGGCTCTGATAGAAGGGGGAAGGATCCTTTACGACCCAAAATTTTAAAAAATAGCAAAAAAAAATCGAGTTACTTAACAAATCTAGTTCTACTGGTCTCAAATGAAAGCTTAGGATGTCTCTGTTTTGAAACCGACCTGGAAACCCGGATTTGGTCACTGTGGCCACCGGGAATCTGCTACAACCGAAAAAATGAACTTTTTGAGACCTCAACTTTGACGACCTGTATCTCTTGTTCTATGAACCTTCCTGGCCACTTAAGGGTACTTCCAGAATATGGAGAAAAAAATGCAATATGGAAAAGTATAACACAAAATACTCACCAGCGCACTATGATAATTCGTACAATGTACAATCTTGCACACGTGCTTCAGCCGCTGGATCAGCTCGGCCAGGTACTGGATGCAGGTCGCGCGCTCCTTGATCTTGGTGTACCGCGGGAAGGTCGGCGGCAGCAGCCGCTGGTTCACCATCATTGAGAAGCCCATCGGGTTGGGCGTGTCGGCTTAAAGAGAAAAGATGTTAATTTTTGGGGAATTTATTTGGTTTTGGCGGGTGCCTCACAGTCCGGCTCCGGTTGCGTCCCGTACTCGATGGTCTTCTCCATCACCTGGGTCAGCTCGTGCGCTCCGTTGAGCGTTTTCACGATGTCGATCATTTCCGTTTTGTTTGGCGAGACGTTCTGAAAAGAATGGAGGAATTTGATTTGGGGTTGAACATTGCAGAAATTTGAAGCTTTTGGTGCAGACAATTACAGTTACCGGGTTGGCAGTGACCGTGATGGAATTCCAGGAAGAACTTTGCTACAATTTAACACAAAACAGATACAGAACAGAAAAAGATCGAAACAACTTTTGCGTGTAGTCACCTTGGTCGGATACAGCGACACCAGACACTGCAGCAGCAGCCGGGTGAACTTGAGTCGACTCAGCAACGCCCCAACTTCTTCCTTTTCCCGTTCGCCCTCGGTGTCCTTAAGCTTCCTAACCAGATCCTCCTCGGCGCTCTTCAGCATGTTGCAAGCCTTCGTTTCCGTTAGATCGCAGCACAGATCGTACCCGTACGTGCTCGGCTGGAAGTCCTCCTCTTCGTAGACGCGAGCGCGCAGGATAAAGTTCCGAATCAGGTTGACCAACTTGTGGATGGCACAAGCAAAAGCCCTCATCGGTTTGTCCTCGATCTGGTTCGGATGGTGCAGATACAGGCAGGTCAGCACCGTTTGCGCCATCGAGTGGCCTTCCAGCCAGGACACGGTGCACGAGTAGACGGCGTCGATGATTCCGATCGTCTCGCGGCACTCCAAATTCGCCAGCTTCATCTTGGAGGTCTCAACGGCCGTCTGGAAGGTCAACGGAGTTGCCTCCTTGTTGCAGCACATCCCGGCGTCCATCTTCGGGTCCATCATCTCGATCGCGGACATTGCGTCAAACAGCCCGAACATATTGTCGTGGATGAGTTCGCCCAGCTGCAGCTCCTTGACGCAGTCGAAAAATTCGCCCGTGACATCGCGCCACTCACGGACCGGGCTCGGCCGGATGTCGCTCCACGACGGGACGCCCTGCAGATTCTCCAGGTCCGCGTATCGGGTAGCTACTTCCTCGATAGCGGGCACCGCTGCCAACGACGGATCGAGATCGTCGGGGAGGGTCGACGGTTTAAGACTGTCGGACAGAGGAAAACGAACTTAAAGCAGGTGCTGATTAATGCATAAAACGCAACCCACCTTAAATCCTCCGGTTCGAGCTGGGTTTGGTCCATTTTGCAAGGAAAATTACTGCTAAAATCAGCGAAAACGTTCCGGACTTGGAAAAAATGTAAACATTCACTGCGGCTGAGTGTAAAATTTTGACGTTTTACAGAAAACTTTGACAGTGGTGCCAGATTTTTCATAACAGAAGCGCTGTTGCGTTACTTTTTCCTTACACGCTCATCGAAAAATACTCAAATTTGGCGCACCGTTTCATACATTCCTAAATTCTTAAATTCAAGAGTTTTTTTTGATTAGGTCCTATAAACATACACTCAGCCAAAATATCTATTAAAATTCATATGGCGTACCTTATAAACTGTGAAAAGTTAATCGTTTTTGAATTCCATAAGTTTAAATTATGACTTTTCTAAATCTTATTCAATTTATATGGTAGGCTTATGGCATTCATTAATATTATGTATGTGAAAATATCATATGGCCAACCTTATGAACCAGAAAGTAGTATGGCGGACAACATTAATCAAGTGGAGGAGCGGCTTTCAGCAGACTGCAGGTTTTTAACTAAATTTTGAGTTTTTACGTTTTGTTTTGCTATTAATTTGCTTTGTTTTGCTTAACAGGTTAAGGAAATGTTTTCCCTGCTGCAGAGACCAGGCGTACCTGGCCTGGTCATGTCAAAGGCATTGACCTCCAGGAATCGACGTCAATCGAACAACATGGGCTAAGCAGCGACAATTCGATCGAAGGCTCGCATCGGTTGTCGTTTATGCTGCAGAAAATTATCGGCACCGTGCTGGTCATCGAGGAGTGGTCCTCGTCGTTCAGTCTTCAGGCAAGGATGTTCGTGCTGAGTCGGTTCGCGTTGAGAAAGGCAATGGGTGAGTTGTTTTGAGATACTTTTTAATATGAAATAAATAAGCAACTTCCTCTTCCAGCATCATCCGTACGGACGCTGTGGGTTGCGGTATTGACATTGACGACATCGACGTGGTCATCTCGTCAACATGCCGCGCCACATCAACACGTAAATCGGTCAGACCGGGCGAACAAGGTGAATTTGTTTAGCAAGCTGAAGGATCGCGTTGACATTGACCCTTCCAGCGAAATGATCGAAATGCTACTTTTTCTGCCAATGACATATTAAATAATGTAACTTTTGTGAAATAAACTAATATATTTATGTTCAATCATTAATTAAGTTTTAATTTAAACAACACAAATATCACATTTATAAGATAACTATATAAAAACCAAAAAGTGTGTGTTTATCATATTTTATGTTTATAAGTTTTTCTTATGAAATCAAAAATCGCTCATACATAAAATTTATAAGATTTGCTTATGGAAAATAAATCATTCAACGATCCAATAAAATTTATAAGGTTTGCTTATGGAAAAAATCTATATGGCATCCTTATGGCTGATATAACTTTTTTTGGCTGAGTGTATGAAAGACAATAGTTTATTGGTCCTTTTCAAAAAAAACTCTGGAATTCTTAAATTCTTAAATTCTTAAATTCTTAAATTCTTAAATTCTTAAATTCTTAAATTCTTAAATTCTTAAATTCTTAAATTCTTAAATTCTTAAATTCTTAAATTCTTAAATTCTTAAATTCTTAAATTCTTAAATTCTTAAATTCTTAAATTCCTCAATTCTTAAATTCTTAAATTCTTAAATTCTTAAATTCTTAAATTCTTAAATTCTTAAATTCTTAAATTCTTAAATTCTTAAATTCTTAAATTCTTAAATTCTTAAATTCTTAAATTCTTAAATTCTTAAATTCTTAAATTCCTAAATTCTTAAATTCTTAAATTCTTAAATTCTTAAATTCTTAAATTCTTAAATTCTTAAATTCTTAAATTCTTAAATTCTTAAATTCTTAAATTCTTAAATTCTTAAATTCTTAATGTTGTAAACTCACGGCCAAACCTAAAATATGTCGTCAAACGACCGTTCACTGCAAATTTGCAAACAAGACTCAAGACCTGTCCCCGACAAAGCCACTCTACACGATCATCCTGAGAGCGCACACATACTTGCGACTCTTTCATTTCATCTCTCCCACGCCGCGCGATTCCGACCCGACGCTCGAAAGCTTTGCAACCATCGCCGCAATCGTTCGTTATCTCTCTCTCCAATTTTTCTCTCTTAGCAAAGCTTTAAGTTGCGCAGGAGGACCAACCTATACGAAGCACTCACACTCATACAGCGCGCGTGTGTACACGTTGCTGACCAATTTCTTGGCACACGAGAGTGCTTCGTCGTCTTGATCGTCGTTGCTTTTCAGCAAACCAAACCCAATCGTTTTCCAACTCAAACATTTGAAAAGGTCATAATTCATATCTACGTTTTATTTTTCATACAATAATTTATTCAAATAGTTTATTTTGCAAATATTGATTATCCTGGTCTTATTCTCTACACTTAAATTCTTAAATTCTTAAATTCTTAAATTCTTAAATTCTTAAATTCTTAAATTCTTAAATTCTTAAATTCTTAAATTCTTAAATTCTTAAATTCTTAAATTCTTAAATTCTTAAATTCTTAAATTCTTAAATTCTTAAATTCTTAAATTCTTAAATTCTTAAATTCTTAAATTCTTAAATTCTTAAATTCTTAAATTCTTAAATTCTTAAATTCTTAAATTCTTAAATTCTTAAATTCTTAAATTCTTAAATTCTTAAATTCTTAAATTCTTAAATTCTTAAATTCTTAAATTCTTAAATTCTTAAATTCTTAAATTCTTAAATTCTTAAATTCTTAAATTCTTAAATTCTTAAATTCTTAAATTCTTAAATTCTTAAATTCTTAAATTCTTAAATTCTTAAATTCTTAAATTCTTAAATTCTTAAATTCTTAAATTCTTAAATTCTTAAATTCTTAAATTCTTAAATTCTTAAATTCTTAAATTCTTAAATTCTTAAATTCTTAAATTCTTAAATTCTTAAATTCTTAAATTCTTAAATTCTTAAATTCTTAAATTCTTAAATTCTTAAATTCTTAAATTCTTAAATTCTTAAATTCTTAAATTCTTAAATTCTTAAATTCTTAAATTCTTAAATTCTTAAATTCTTAAATTCTTAAATTCTTAAATTCTTAAATTCTTAAATTCTTAAATTCTTAAATTCTTAAATTCTTAAATTCTTAAATTCTTAAATTCTTAAATTCTTAAATTCTTAAATTCTTAAATTCTTAAATTCTTAAATTCTTAAATTCTTAAATTCTTAAATTCTTAAATTCTTAAATTCTTAAATTCTTAAATTCTTAAATTCTTAAATTCTTAAATTCTTAAATTCTTAAATTCTTAAATTCTTAAATTCTTAAATTCTTAAATTCTTAAATTCTTAAATTCTTAAATTCTTAAATTCTTAAATTCTTAAATTCTTAAATTCTTAAATTCTTAAATTCTTAAATTCTTAAATTCTTAAATTCTTAAATTCTTAAATTCTTAAATTCTTAAATTCTTAAATTCTTAAATTCTTAAATTCTTAAATTCTTAAATTCTTAAATTCTTAAATTCTTAAATTCTTAAATTCTTAAATTCTTAAATTCTTAAATTCTTAAATTCTTAAATTCTTAAATTCTTAAATTCTTAAATTCTTAAATTCTTAAATTCTTAAATTCTTAAATTCTTAAATTCTTAAATTCTTAAATTCTTAAATTCTTAAATTCTTAAATTCTTAAATTCTTAAATTCTTAAATTCTTAAATTCTTAAATTCTTAAATTCTTAAAGTCTTAAATTCTTAAATTCTTAAATTCTTAAATTCTTAAATTCTTAAATTCTTAAATTCTTAAATTCTTAAATTCTTAAATTCTTAAATTCTTAAATTCTTAAATTCTTAAATTCTTAAATTCTTAAATTCTTAAATTCTTAAATTCTTAAATTCTTAAATTCTTAAATTCTTAAATTCTTAAATTCTTAAATTCTTAAATTCTTAAATTCTTAAATTCTTAAATTCTTAAATTCTTAAATTCTTAAATTCTTAAATTCTTAAATTCTTAAATTCTTAAATTCTTAAATTCTTAAATTCTTAAATTCTTAAATTCTTAAATTCTTAAATTCTTAAATTCTTAAATTCTTAAATTCTTAAATTCTTAAATTCTTAAATTCTTAAATTCTTGAATTCTTAAATTCTTAAATTCTTAAATTCTTAAATTCTTAAATTCTTAAATTCTTAAATTCTTAAATTCTTAAATTCTTAAATTCTTAAATTCTTAAATTCTTAAATTCTTAAATTCTTAAATTCTTAAATTCTTAAATTCTTAAATTCTTAAATTCTTAAATTCTTAAATTCTTAAATTCTTAAATTCTTAAATTCTTAAATTCTTAAATTCTTAAATTCTTAAATTCTTAAATTCTTAAATTCTTAAATTCTTAAATTCTTAAATTCTTAAATTCTTAAATTCTTAAATTCTTAAATTCTTAAATTCTTAAATTCTTAAATTCTTAAATTCTTAAATTCTTAAATTCTTATATTCTTAAATTCTTAAATTCTTAAATTCTTAAATTCTTAAATTCTTAAATTCTTAAATTCTTAAATTCTTAAATTCTTAAATTCTTAAATTCTTAAATTCTTAAATTCTTAAATTCTTAAATTCTTAAATTCTTAAATTCTTAAATTCTTAAATTCTTAAATTCTTAAATTTTTTTCAGAGTTATATTAAACGGACAATTTTGCGTTACCAACTTTAGCGTGCAACTGCGTTACGTTCTGTCAAAAATCGCAATCGCGGTGTCAGTTTTGAGAAAAATAAAAACAAATAGTTGAAAAATTTCTGAGTCGTCACAAGCTTTTTGCGAGTTTTTCTGAAGTTGAAGTGAAATTTTTAAAAGTGATTTTTTTTGTAAAACCTCAGTTTCAATACTGAATCAGGTAGGTTAAACGATTAAATCAACAGATTTGTTCACCTTTACTTTTGATTATTGCAACAAAGTGCATCGTTTTGCAATATCTGCTTTTTTTTGCAAACTTAAGCTGATGCAATATTTTCCTGTACGTGTATTTTCCTGAGGTGAGGGAGAAAAAGGTTTTTTTTCTGGAAGAATCTATAGGTATTTCGGACAGGGCAAATCAAAATAATTATTATGAAATTATTTCATGGTTTACTACGACCTAGAAAAAATAATGAAAAATTAAGTTTGGCTTCTTGATACAAGAAGACGAAAAATTATCTAAATTTACAATTTAATTCTTTTGCTGGAAGAAACGGAGTAGACGATGATGACTCATCGATGTTATAGAGGAGAAAAGCAACTCGCGACAAAATTTTGAGGCTAGGAATTTTGACAGGTATGATTTTCATAAAGTATTCGCCTCCTTTTCTCTCCCACAAAAAAACTGGGGACAAGGTAGCTGTCAAACTAGGCCAAAATGTTAAAGTCACTCACAAAATGTACTTTGAGTGATTTGAGTTCATTTCTGACGTCACGATTTTGTCCTCTATAAGGGAGAAAATCGTGACGTCAGAAATGAACTCAAATCACTCAAAGTTCATTTTGTGAGTGACTTTAACATTTTGGCCTAGTTTGACAGCTACCTCGTTCCCAGGTTTTCTGTGGGAGAGAAAAGGAGGCGAATACTTTATGAAAATCATACCTGTCAAAATTCCTAGCCTCAAAATTTTGTCGCGAGTTGCTTTTCTCCTCTATTAAAATCATCCCATTTTGTTATCAATCTCTGCAATCAGTAAAGTTGCATTTACTTTCCTTTTCAACTCCACAGTTATCTCTCTGATTAAATAAAAATGGAGCCGCATCAGCAGGGTGGTAAGAACCGTGGCAAAAAGAAGCCACAAGATGGCCAACAGCATGGAGGTGGTGGCGACGGAGACCGCTCCGGAGGTGGAGGAGGAGGCCAAGGCAAAGGTGGTGGCGGTGGCAAGAAGGGTCAACAGCAGCAGCAACAGGCCCAATCAGGTGGTCAGCAGCAGCCTCAACATGGTCAAGGTCAACAGCAGGGACAAGGACAAGGAAAGGGGAAGTACAAGTAAGTGTTTGTTTTCTTGATTAGGTAAAAAATACAACAACAAAATTATTATCTTCCAGGCAAAAACAACAACAACAGCAGCAGCAACAGCCCCAGGCGCAACCTCCATCGGCACCGGCCGGCGGTTCTCAACAGTATGGTGATTTTCTCCAGAAAATGCAGCAGCAGCAGCAACAGGTGGCACAACCTGCTCCGGCACCGGCTCCGGCTCAGGCTGAGCCGCCGAAACAAGCCCAGGGCCAACAGCAGAAGGGTGGTGGCGGCGGTGGAAAGTATAAGTAAGTAAACGTTTTCTAAATCTACTGAACTGCAATAACTGAAATTTTATCTTCCAACAGACAAAAACAACAGCAAAAGCAACAGGAGCAGCAAGAGCTGGAGAAACAACTGGCCGCACAGCGACCCCAGCAACCGCCGGCGGCTGCTTCCGCTGCCCAATCGCGTTCCACTGCAAGCCCCGAGGGCTCGCTTTCGCCGACCCACGGTGCAATCCAGCGCGTCGAGGAGGATCTGTCCGGCATGAAGATCGACAAGGGAAGCGGCAAATCCGCCCTCCGCCAGGTCCTGATCCGTCCGGGAGCGCACGGCAGACGTGGCAAGGTCACCAAGCTCGAGGTCAACTACATTCCGCTGATGCTGGAGAAGATGGTCTCGACGGCTTACCACTACGACGTGGACATCCAGCCGATGGCGTCCCGCAAGTGGCAACGGGCCGCCTTCAAGCGGTTCGAGGTGGAAGCGCTGGCCGGCCAGCCGATCGCGTTCGACGGCAACAAGAACGCGTACACGGCGAAAAAGCTCAAGCTGGACCACTATAAAAAGGAGGTTGTGGCGCGCGAGGATAACCGCGATCGCAAGTTTACCATTACGATGAAGGAAGCGGCGGTGGTGGATTTGCAGTGCTTGAAGAAGTGAGTAACTTGGAAGGGGTAGGAATGAACTGACAACATTAGGTTGAACTTAAACTTTCTCTAGTTACATGCAAGCCGGAAGTGGAAATGCGAACCTGGTCAAGCCGATGCGTGCCATCCAGTGTTTGGACGTGGTTCTGCGCACCGCGTACGAGCTCAATCCGAGATTTGTTAAGGTGAGTTTAGTGGAAACTTTATTTATGTTATCATACTTACGAAAAATTATCATAAATCCTCTTAAAACCACAAACGGCAATATCACCCTGATGTCGCTTTTCATCGTCAAATTTACATTGCGTTTTTTTTTAAGCGAGAAAGTTACTTACGTTTTTTTATGTACGAAACGAATGTGAATAGTTTGCAATACGTCGTAACAGCCATCGCGACCTCCAACACTAAGGCTTCATCCATAAAGTACGTCACGCTAAAATCAGCCAAAATTTGAACCCCCCTCCCCACCACCCGCTTTGTCACGCTTTTCCTATACGTATTACATGCAATGTCACACTTGCTCAGACCCCCCCTTCTCCCCCTGGAGTGTGAAATACTTTATGGACGACGCCTTGTTTGATTTTTTCTCTGGAACCAAATAACCCAGCTGTCTATACACAAATAACGTAAATATTTGTAAATATGTATCTTTCGAAGGAATTTTGCCGAAGACACTAGACTAAACGATCAATTTAAGTTTTTTAAGTCTCGTCTCCCTTTTTATTTTGCCTTTTATTTTCTAGTCCAAAATATCTCAAAAACTAATGGTCCTATTTTCAATGTTGAAAAATGAAACATTTGTGAAATTTTCTGATGCGTTCGAAAAAAATATTAAACAAAAAAAACAAAAAGGTAAAATATTTGATTTTACACTAAAAAATGAAATCCAAAAAGCGAGTTAAATATATATTAAAGAAATTTTTTTTTTGCAGGCCAAGGGTGCATGATACTGATGATACTCGTCAGTTGACACACCTAGGCGAGGAACATCCCGAAAGAGCCCAACTACATCCGTAGTGCTGTTTGGACAAAACAGCATGGCTCTGGTTCCTTGCAAGTGTCCTATTTTCTTACCTCCACGTTGGCTTGGTTTAGTCATCATGATGACAAGGTGTAATCTAGCTGGTGGCGTGTGGAAACGACTCGTAAACCTTTGACCAGCGAGGGTCAGAGTAGAGACGGCTAGAAGAAAGGGGCGCGTCAATGTGGGAAAGGGAAGTAATTTGTGATTGTAGACGGTATTGTTTTGATTCGCAGTATGTTGAGTCAACTGCTGTGGATGTACCTGAGCATCGCAGAACGGGGTTTCTCTTCTTTCCATTTCAGCTAACAGCTATCTTCTGTTTATTTTGTTTCACTGATTTTCTAAAACGGCTTCTGTTTACTACCCTCCATTTGATTTCGATTATACTTATTTGATTTTCTTATTTCTCAACGCCTTTCCACTCTATTTTACCAATTGATGCTGCTGTAACAAACTGTCTGCTTTCCCTTAATTTGGCAGCGATGTCAATTTTGTTTATCATGTGCCTTTTCTTTATTTATCTATTTGAATAATTTCTCATCTTCCCTGTAAATTGCCCTCAACACAATATAAGCTTGTTTGTTACCTTTATTTATTAACTATATTGTTAATTTCTTTATCTACTTCATAAATTACTATCTTTCTTTTACTATTGATTCTTTACATAGTATATTTCCTTCACTGTCCATTGTTTTGAAACTTCACCTTTTTCTTAAGCAAGTGAGGTTCGAGCCCTTACTCAATTTATGGAATGATTAAAAGATTAACACAAATATTACTATTGTACTTTTGAAAAACTTTTAAAAATGCTTAGGACCAAAGTATTGTAACAAAACACCGCGACAAAAGAAATAGCAACAGATTAACACGACTCAACATTAGGGAAGATTTCAGGAGAAAACAATACACAGTAAATAACAATTAGTTTTTGAATTCAAACTAAAAATAAAACAGTTTTTGCTTTAATGAAAGTTGATAGGCACACTAAAAATGGTTAGGCGCTTATACTTACATCAAACCCTACGCAATGTACCACCCCCGGCCGAGTTAAAATGCGTAACCGGAAAAGAAGGTGTGCATGCCTGGCACGAACACTCAAAGCGTGTTCTAACGTGTTGCTCGTACTGACTCAGAGCAAGGGTAAGATGTAGGTGTAAGGGCAGTGCGTGTTCGTCGGGAACCTGGTGCATAAGATCGGTCAAGGCCCGTTCTTACACTGAAAGTTGCGAATTGCGAATATTTTGCTTTTTTGAACTTTGTTGATACGACCCTTAGTTGCTAAGATAGGGGAAAGTGGGGCAAGTGTAAAAAGCTAAGGAAATGCTCGTTATAACCCATTAAAAAGTCAAAAAATCTGTCGGATTTTATTTTAACCATCTTATTCCAGGTCTTGACTAAGACTTTGTTAGAAAAAGTTTTTAAAAAATCCTGTTTTTTAATGTAAAAAATTGATTTTAATTTTTTTTGATTTTCCGTACGTTCAACTCAACTAGTGGGGCAAGACGAACAACCCGTTGGGGCAAGAGGAACAATGCATGAAAAAACATGTTAATTTGTTAACAATTGAACTGTTATCACTTAGATACATCAGATTAGAATGTATTTGAAAGGTTTCTTCCATTTTTAGATTAAATAATAATATTTAACTAAAAAAATTGATAAAAAATTGGTTTTGATAAAAACTTCATTAAATCTTATGCCCCGTGGCGTTTACGTCGTTTTGATGGTTATGTGTTAGTAGAATCAGCTAATTGCATTGCTAGCAACAATTCCTCATACTGGAAATAATCAAAATTGTAAAAATTACGGCCGTACGAGCGATTGTTCCTCTTGCCCCATATGGTCGTCTTGCCCCACCTTCCCCTATTGCTATGCAAAGGTTTTTTTTTTCATAAAATTATTTTTATTAGGTCCTTTTCGGTACTGGGACCTGGTTAGGACCGAGTCGGCTTTTGTAATTACAAAAAACTTAATAATTACAGAGGATCTTGTGTGTAAATGTTAGTGGGAGGGGAGTCGATTACCCGCGGCCTACTCGGGGTTAGTAGGGAAGGGATTGATGTTAAAGA
>NC_068939.1:86112962-86176623 GCF_016801865.2 Culex pipiens pallens | reverse complement strand
GTGAGATTCCTACTCGAAACTAGGTGTCCGAAGGCTTGATTGTTGAGGATATTATTTTGTTATTCGGCTTAAAAATTTGCAATCACTTTACTGTAGTTTAGGGATAATATTTAAGCTCGACAATAAAAAATAGGACTATGAAGAAAATTATGTTTAGTGATTCGATTATCCGAAAAGAAATTTGTTCAAGTCTTTCGGGAAATCGAGTCTGGACTGTAGTGGTCATTCAAAAAATGCTATGCAAATATTCAAAAAAAATGTATCTAATCTAATCCAATCTAACCTTAGCACTGCCATCCTTTCGGAAGCATCCTCGAGAATGATGGGGTCATTACTTCCAACATCCCTCTTTTCTAAACGGCCAGGCTTACTACATAAAGTTTACCTCAACGATGATCCGTTGAAGGGGATTAAGTTTGAGCACGAATGTTCAAACAACAACACATTTCTAAATCTACAGGAGAGAGAAGAAGTTTTTGTGCTCCGGGACCCTCGATTATGGAACATTGTTTTTCGACAAATGCCCTGGACTTTATTTGCCGTGGTTATAGACCCAGCGGGACATATATGATTTTTTAGAAGCAGTGGCGGGCTGGAACTAATGTTTGATAAAAGTTGAAAAAGTAAACTTTTTTCATATTTTTTTAAAAGGTTCTTCAAAATACACAAATAAATGCACTAATGTTGCAAAAAAGTTAGATATGTTTTGACTTTAAGAAAGAATAATATAGAAATTATAAAAAATGTGTAAAATTGATTTTTTTTGTTTAATATTCTATTGTGATTGTTTTGTCGATTGCAATTAAATGCCCTGATATCATTAACTTAAAAGAAAAATTATAATTGCATACGTTGTTGCGATTTTTAAGCATAATTTCCTCAACACAACAACTTATTTCAAAAAATCAATGAAGCTTAATAAAATTTAATAAATAAATCTCTAGAAATTTTGAATAAAATCCTCTTTACAAAAAAAAATTGAGTTGTTGTGCACTTTTTTAAAATATTTTGAAATAATTTTAAAAACACATTATTTTTAAAAAAAGGGTATAAAAATATATATTGAATAGTTTTTATTTTATTTATGATAAACTGCACATTGAATTGATCAACATAAAAGTTTATGAAATAATATAATTTTTGGTCCCTGATTTCTTGTCTAATTTTGAGATCTTATTTTTATATAGAAGAAGTTCATATGTTGAGTCATCTAACAACAATTGGTTACATAGTGAGTTTGATTTAGCAGAATTTATCGAGGAAAGCGTGAATTTAGCAAGTGGATCAACGAAAAAACGTGGACGAGAACCCAAACAATGTTCCATAAACTGCCTAAAATTCTAAAACACCGCAAACATCGTTTTTTATTTGGAGGGGGAGGAGGGGCGGGGATCTCCAAAGAGCGGTGGATTTTAACTCAAGAGGAAGGGGAGGGGGAGGGGGTTGAAAGTAAACCATAAACTATAACATAGCATGAGCCGCCATTCCGTGCATCAAATAGACATAGCTAGAATATTAAAATTCACCACTTTATGATGGCTCAAAAATATGGAAAAAATCTAAAATTTAACTTTTTTTTTGAAAAAATATCAATTTTCATTTGTTTTTATTATAATAAGTACAAACAAGACTAAAAATTCACAAAAAAGTAAAAAAAATATTTTTGGCCGCTCGCTTCTATGGAAATACCCCATAGTGCGCGGGCCTGGCGTTGGGCAGGCCTGTAGCTCTATAACAGGCCTGCCCAACGCCAGGCCCGCGCACTACTCACTCTGCAAATGTTCAAAATCTGTATCTTGAAAAAAAAAAGCAAAAAAGCGCGAAAATTTACTCTAAAAAAAATGTTCGGTTATAATTTAGATAAAACAAAGACATCTTTTGAAAAAAAATCTATTTTTTTAAAGGTCCTATAAGCTGATGTGTTTCATAAGTTAATAGGACCTTTAAAAAAATCCTGAAATGAAAAAGTGTTTGCCCACATACAGTCCAGACTCGAGTATCCGAAGGCCTCGGAAAAATTTTACTTCGGATAATTCGGACTGATTGAAATTTTTAAATCCAAGATGGCGGCTACTGCGTCCATCCCGGGAATTCACGGGAAAAAATTTCCCGGATTTTTCTAAAACCGGTAATTCTCAAATCCCGGGAATTTTTATAATTTGTCCCGGGAATTCCCAAAAAATGAAAAAAAACATGACAAATATAATGATAAAAACAAAGATTTTATAAATAATTTCAAAATTTTCCGTGATCCGTGGATTTCCCGTGATTCCAAAAATATTTTTCCCGTTTCCCGGGAAATTCAAAACCCGGGAAAATTGGACGCTCTTGACGTACATTTTGTAATTTAAAAAGCAATCAAATGTCGCAAAACTCAAATTTAATTTAAAAAAAAAAATTCAATTATCCGAAGTCCCATACAAACTTTCGGGTAATCGAACTTCGGATAACCGAGACAATAGATTGTATGCATAAACTTTTCCTTACATTCTGATTAGCATTAGTTTTTTTTACAAATACTTGTCCACACAAAGTTGCATTTGATTTCTCTACAAATATTTACACCCCCTAGCACACGCACACTCCCAATCTAACTCAAACAAGACAAGCGACTCAAATCAGATCAGATACGGCAAAACAATAATAAAGCCATTCTTTATCGCTGTTCAACACGGTCAGGCATTGTCTGTAAAACCTTTATTTTTGCGTGTCATATCGAGTACCGTTCGTTTTTATCGGCACCCGCCCCTTCTAGATTTGGAGGCTTATAACTGTGTTTGTTCGCGAGTGCTTTAGAGTAAGTCACATGAGAAAGACGGTTGGAAAAAATTCGTAGAAAATATTGAATCAAAGTTTAACAGCTATTTTTTTTTCAAATATTTTATTCAATGATTTTAGTAAAAAAGAAGATCAATAGTCTTCATATTTGGACAGTAAAAGTGAGCCAAGAATATCGTTATTCAAAGTGAGACACAGTACCGTGCAAAGCCGTCCATTATTGATAGTGACAGTTTTCTATCGAGTTGGCTTCTACGTGACTCGATTGTTTAAAGTCCTGTAATCTAGGGTGGTACAACATTTAAAAAAAGATTAAACATACTTTCATCTCCTCGACACAAGAAATGTCAAAATTAAATTTTTATCCGCCCAACCATCACCTGAAAAGTCCCTAAAAATTCGCCACGCGTTCATTATAAGTATTTGTGTGATTGCGGGATTTTCCACGCGGTTTCAATCATGCAATATCGAAAACTCACGAAAACATTCCAGCTGGGGGAGGCCTCATTCCGTATGCAAATGGGTCGTCACGAGCGAACATAAAACACACCGGGCTTCGGCTCGGCGCGGCACGTGGCCAAAAGGATTAAATCTTTGTCAAGGTGACATTTTTATTGACATTTCCCAAACTAATTAGTGGGTGGAAGAGAAACCCCTTCCAGTGTTGCCTGATTTGTTGGAGAACATGAATTGCTTTCATTGAATGATATTATTTATTACTAAATATGGGCTCTGGGCAACCTTAACACCTAAATTTCCAAGTTCGAGAAAAAAGGGGGAAATGTATGGAAAATCCCCCTTTTTCTCGAGTGTTAATTATACTGAATCGAAGAGAACAAAAAACAATTCGATAATTCTTATTAATAGTCAGGTTTTTTATTCAAGACTAACATAACGGGAATGGTGCATGTGATTCCCGTTACAGTTTATATGGAATTCCAATAAGAATGTAACAGAAAAATCAGGCAACGGATCCCGACTGTTGAGAAGTAACAAACATCCAAATTAGCCGATTTCGTACACAGCAATAAAGGTAGTAATCCAGCCGCGTGTAGAAAGCCTGGGTGTTAAATTAATTTTGCATTATTTCATGAAATTCTGTGTAATATTACACCTTGAAATAAGTAGCCCATCAGTATGGGAAACCAATTTGACCGAAATGTCAAGCTCATATATGCGTTTATCCTTTCCATTCTTCATTGGTCTGATGGCCGAGCGGGCTAAGGCGCCAGCCCTTACTGATGGTGCTAGGTTTGAGTCACGTCGGTTGCAACTTTTTTTTTTTGTATTTACAAAAATTGTACATGCAGTGTGTAATATTAAGTGTCTTTTTTGACGAAGGTGATGTACATGCATTTGCATGCGATTTTACCATTGGATTTTTTGCTGTGTAGAGAATTCTCTACAAAATCGGTTGATATCGAACATTTTTATTTTTTGAATTTTTTGATTCGGCTCAAATTTTGTGGGGATCTTTATCCATGCAAATCTCCATACAATTTTGGCAGCTGTTCCTACAAAAATTATACATAAATATTCGAAAATCGATTTGGTGTCTTCGTCAAGGTTGTAGGTATTCATGAGGAATATTAAGAAAATTATGTACACGTTATTTCTTTCTTTTTTTTTTTTTTGAACTTGTTTTTACGAAAATTATTTTTTTCAAAATCAATTTTTTATTTTTTTTATATATGTTTCAGAAGACAAAAAACACAAATTTTAAGCCATAGAGAAATATGGAGAAACATTTTGTTGTGAATTTTTGAAAAAAAAATTGCTTGAATTAAATACTGAAGGCGGGATTTTTTCAGATAAAATTAAACTTTAGGTGGCTATATCTTGAAAACGGTGCTATTTATCAACAGATCTGATTGCAAATATGATTTAACATTAAAAATTAAAAATATGTTCATTTGTTTAATTCAAGGCTAACATTTCAAAAGGGCGTGATGTTGAATGCTTAGCTTTTCAAAAATCTAAAAAAAAATGAATAACTGCGACTATTTTCCAAAAAATATACCTGAAAATTGCTATAATTTGAAAACGATGCACTTTATCAAAATTTCACTTAAGTATTTTTTGATTGCAAATTCGATTTTACATCGAAAAATGAAGTTGAAAATTTTTTGCTACCCATGTCTCGATTTTTTTTTAAAGTTGATCAGTTAAAGTTGAAGTGTTTAAAACGTTCATTCAGTTTGTCATCTTTGTTAGCAAGATAATAATGTAATTGACATTAATGAATTAGAATTTCTCTAAGATACTGAAGTTTAAGCTATTTGGTCAAGTAGTTTTTAAGCAATCAAAACCAATAAAACAATATTTTATTTAAAAAAAAATCAGTATTGATTGAAAAATTCATACTCGGTCGAAGATTTTTTGCACATTCTGGAAATTACTGAAAAGTTGGCAATTGATGTCCCCTAAAACATATCAGAAAATAAAAAAAAATAAAAAAAGTGTTTTTTTGCAAATCATGTTTTAGTGACAAAAAGTGAAATTGAAATCACCATTTTTTTACCGTGTATGTCCTTATCCATACCTACAACTTTTCCGAAGACACCAAATCGATCAAAAAATTCCTTCAAGAGATACAAATTTTGAATTTTCATAAATCATTTTGTATGGACAGCTGCCAAATTTGTATGGAAAATTATATGGTCAAACTAATGAAGCAAAATGGCTTCTTTGGGCATACCAAGGCACCAAAAAAAAATTCAGCCAGATTAAAAAATACAAATAAAAATCGAATGGTCGAAATCTTAGAGAATTGCTCTAAGGCTCTTTTCTAACCCAATGTATTAATAGGTGGTTAGACATGTGCGCAACCATCAATTACCTTAAAATATGAATTTGGAAATAGATGATTAATAAACATTCATAAATAAAAGACCGAAGACAAAAATAACTTCGAAACAAATTGGAACTACGTACAGTTTTGTGATAAGTAAACTTCTTAAGAATCACCTAAAATATCTTACTAGTAATCATAACTTAGACTAAACTTATGAAACATTGTTTCAGTTCAACAGTAACAAACTAAAATCGATAAAAAAGTTTTACTAAAATGACACCTAAATGACTTGCATCTTGAGCAATTGTCCCAGCGTGTTGTTGTTTGTGATTCCTCGAAGAAAAGAAGCTACTTTTCTCCCTCCCACAATACCGTCCCCCATAATAAATCACAGTAATTGCAACCAACTGTTCAACATCACCACTGGTGAGCAAATTACACTTTTGACGCCTCTGACTTTATGAGCATTTCATCGTGCACTTTGCTCGGCTAGAGAGAGAGACAGTACAAAGCACAACACACCTTGAAAAAGTCAATTGCTGCGGCTTCACCGGTCTTTTTTTTCTGCACCCCCCTGATGGAAGTTGAGGACGGAAAGAAAAAGCTTCCCCCCCTCGAGCTATTAAGGTCCAACACGGTGCTGCTGATGGAGGCCGCCACGCTTGGTAATAGAAAGGTTTCACTTCGGGTCATGCCCAAGAGTCCAGCGTCCGTTGAACTCAACGCCGCGCGACGGATAGGTTGGTTGTTTTTGCAGCGGCCCTCCGGATGGTCTAACTAACGCTGCAAGCCGCCCTAGTGACTTTGCAGGAATTGCGAGGCTGAGCTCGTGCAGAGCGGTTAATAACTTCTTTTTGCGCTTCCTTTCCGTGGTTTTGGGGGAAATTTTGCCTTTTGCTGAACTGGACAGCTGATGGAAAGTGAAGATGCATGCAACGCACGAACTTCATCCGAACAATATCGTGTGTATCGTGCACGGGTTTAATCCACGAAAATCGAATTGGCGATCGAATCGTGGTTGTTTACGCCCAGTGTACACATCTGTAACGCTGATTGGAATCTCGCTGAACGTCAGATTTGTGTGTTGAGATTGCGCAATTGGTGGGCATTACTTTTGGACCACAACAATTGCATTTTTTTGTGTTGATTACATGTAAATCTAAATTTATTAATTAATATAAATCGCATTTTTACTTTTGAAGAAAAATCTCAACAGTCAACCGCAAATAAAAGGACTAAGAATGGGTCATTCCAGGTCAACTGAGTACACTTTTGGACTTTATTTTTAGCACCGCCCTCTTTTTTGACGATTTTCTAAAGGACTTTTTTTTCTTTTAATCATAACTTTGCAACTATTTGAGCAAAAGACTTTCTACTGGTTGCATTTTATAGAAAATTGTCCAAGGAATTCGATAAAAATAAAATTTTAACCCTTAAATGCCCACTAATATTATATTTTAACGTTTTAAGTATTAAAATTCAGTTTTGACCAATTTCTTATATTTTTATTTGTTTTATTTTATCACCATCGTGTTCCCCGGACAATTTTACATAATAATCAATATAGACCTCAAACTAAAATGAACTTTTAGCGAGATACAGCGATTTTACTGATAAAAGTTTGATTTTGCGCTGCACTCTGTCCTATGAATTCAAATCCGAAATAAGTTTCTCACATATAAAAACCGAACTATGCGGGATTCATCCCTTTTTGTTGAAAAGTACCCGAGTGCTGCGCAAAATCAAACTTTTTTCAGTAAAATCGCTGTATCTCGCCAATAGTTCATTTTAGTTTGAGGTCTACATTGATTATGATGTAAAATTGTCCGGGAAACACGATGGTGATGAAATAAAACAAATAAAAATATAAGGAATTGGTCAAAACTGAATTTTAATACTTAAAACGTTAAAATATAATATTAGTGGGCATTTAAGGGTTAAAATTTTATTTTTATCGAATTCCTTGGACAATTTTCTATAAAATGAAAGTCTTTTGCTCAAATAGTTGCAAAGTTATGATTAAAAGAAAAAAAAAGTTTTTTAGAAAATCGCCAACAAAGAGGGCGGTGCCAAAAATAGAGGGATGGTCCAATCAGCACCAAACTTGGGATTTCTGTTAACTATCGATAGATGAACGTTCCCTCCAAGTTTGGTCCAAATCGGTGAAGGTCGAGTCCAAAAGTGTACTCAGTTGACCTGGAATGACCCATATTTGAAGAATTTGAACAACAAATCGTCCAACTCCAAGCGAAACTTACTTAAGGCAGAATCTGGTTCGCAAGACCATGACGGAATTCAAAACCCGCTGAAATCATCGTATTTCACCGAAGCGATGTTTAAATCTTTTTAAAGTTATAGCAATTCCTCCATTTTTTGTTTACTTTGTGGTTGAGACTTCCAAATAAAAACAATTTGTAAAAAAACTGACGATATTTAAGGCCTGATTTTCATTTAGCAAACGCTTTTTTATAAATTGTCTGACTAAATAGTTATAATATGTACGGAATTAAAAAAAACTTGAAACATTCCAGCCAATATTTAAACATCTTTAGTTTAGCTTATTTGGAAAACTATTTTTTTAAATTTGTATACTTTTAATATTGTATCCAAACAAACATTTGTATTTTAGTGTTAAAAATAACAGGGAAATAAGTTTTACAAGTCATCTTTATTATTCGAAAAATTTGAAGACATTATTTTATTATTTTCACGGTGCATCGCATAAACATATTTTTTAAGCACTACGAAATGAAAAATACATATCAATTTGTTACAAACATTCCAAAAATCTGGACTGATACGAAAACAGGTAAGCATTTGGACAGTTTAAACTATTAAAAAATATACTTTCAAAATTTGCTGGCATTCCCATCTACCCGGATTCCCGGAATTTGAAAAATAGTTCCAGCTGTAGAAATTCTTAAGCGCCCATTTCAAATTTTGCTCCTAAAATTATCACTCTAGTGTACAATTTTCCACTAAATTAATGTTTTAAACTGGTCTCTTTCTTTTTAAATCCTCACAAAAAAGACAAATAGTTGAAGAAAATTTCTTTACATTAATTTTTTTTTTATTAGGGGACAAACAATAAATTGTTTTTGAAACTTGATCGTCGTTTTATTTCACCTTAAGGTGAAACGGGACGCCAAGTCTTAGACAACTTCTTTTCAACTTGAAACAATTTCTGAACTCAACAGATTGCTTTCTATCGCCCTATTTAGCGTCTGCAAAAATCAGAACTGAAAACTTTGAATTTTTGAATTAATGATAACAAACTTTAACTTTTTAGACATGTTATCCTAGGCCTATATAAGCCATTTTTGTGTATATGGAGCCAATTGTACTCAAAAATGACATTTGATTAGGGCGTAAGTTATTTAAATATTTTTGTATTTTGTAATTCAAAAATTACTGTATCTCGAAGCCGTTGCATCGTATCAAAAAGTGGTCAAAGACAAACTTGTTGGAAATTTGATGGGCTTTCTGACGTATTTTTCAAAACGTCCATATTTTTGCCCCACCTTCCTCAAAGAGCTGGGCACGCTAGTGATAAAAAGAATGTATTTTTGTCATTTTTATTTTCTACACAAATCTGTTTAATCAATTCCTAACGTAGTCAATCTTTCACGAGCATCCTGACGAATGCTAGTCGACCACTCAAAACATCCTTATCTTTAATGGCCAGGCCTACTGCATACGGTTTACTGCTAAGATGATTCGTTGAAATTTGATGAAATAAATATACTAATTTTACAATTTACATTCAATTGTGTTTCGATCGTCTAAATCGAATAAAACAGACATAACAACAATATTTTCACACACCTCAACTGCCGTTCTACGCATAATTGTCCCATGTCAGTTTTGGACGATTTTGACTTTATGACATTTTTAAGTTTAGTTTGATGTGTACTTTAAGAAAAACACATAAAATATGGTACTTTGTTCGGAAACTCATTAAAAACAACACCAAGTCTGTTTGTCCCATCGTTGTACTTCTACGCATAATTGTCCCACCAAGTATTTTCTTACACGGAATCATCAGTTTTACTAAGCATTGTGTCTTGTTTGCCAGTTGTATAGCAAGATAATCACAAATAAGGGTGATAAACTGCTAACTGGGACGATTAGAGACACGTAGGGCGAATATGAACCCACGGGACAGTTATGCGTAGAAACACAGAATTCTGACGAAAAACTTCAATCGCTTTTTTCTCAGTTGCACTTTTTTGAACATGGGACAATTATGCGTAGAACGGCAGTCAAGCCAACTTAACTCGCAGCCGGCTACTCAAATGACGTTTCTGTTTGTTCAACCCTCCACCGACGTTTCGCTGTCCAAGACCCGATTCCCACCCAAAACGTGTGAGTATCTCTCTCGCTGTGCAAAAAAAAGCAGTAAAAAACTGCATCTCGTCTTAGCACCACGTTCAGTGGAGACGTTGATCCCGTCCCCCCGCGCGCTCTCCTCGCCGGCCCGCCTTTACCGAATTGATTATCTTATTTTGTTGTTATTATTGTTGCGCTCCGGGCGTTCCTAATTGAATTTACAGACCCGGTCCGTCGGGCCGACTTTGTTGTCGACTAGTTTGTCTTTTCAGCTCGGAAGAGTTGAGTTTATTCGATAAATGTGTCTTTTCTAATGTGTGTGTCCCTTAAGGTTCGCATTCAGTCACTTACCTCGTATGGGTCAGCATACCGGTCGAGTTCCACTCGGCGTTCTCAATGTCCGACGAGGTTTTCCCGTTCGATATCGACATGATGTTTCTGATGTTTCTTGGCTTTTCCTTGAAAACAAATCGCCGCCCACGCCCGGCCCTGACGTTCTTCACCGCTCTCTTTCTTCTAGAGGCAGGCAGGAGGGTATTTTTAACACACCATCAACCGACGACCCTCACACTAGCTTAACTCTTCTCTAAACAACATCTCGCACGGGCACGGGTGCGTCGCGACGCTCAAACTTTACCCAGAATCATTCGCCGAATCTTCACTGTGTTCACGCTAAACGAATCAATTTGGCAGCTTCCACACGAGGATGACCTTCCACAATTTTCGTTCGGAATCGATCGACACACACACACACAAATGGGTCACACCAAATTGGCTCTCACTTGGCAAATTCATTCATCGCCGTTTTGGCCAAATTCGCGTAACTTTCAAGCCTGGCTTTAATACACCTCACTTGCACTGCAACATGAACTGTTGGCATAATCTGCACTACTACTGCAAGCAGCAGCAGCAGCAGCATATGTGTCGAACCATCGCGGCCGTTGTTACATAAAACCCCTCGCAGCGGCAGCAGTGTCCTCCTTCTCCTCTGCGTTTTCTCTGCTACGTGTGTTCTCTTTCTACTCGCACACCGAAACTGGGAGGGGGCTGGCTGATTAGGGACACAGAATCCTCTCCAATTTTGAGTAATCTGGAAAAAGACAAAACAAAAATCTAAATTAGGCAATGATTTAAACACTGAAAAGAATCCAAGTTGGATCAAAATTGCTAAAATGTATAAATGATTTTTAAAATTTAAGATAGAAATTAAAGATGCTTAAGACTTTTTAATTTTTTTTTTAAATTTTAGTATTTTAGTATTTTAGTATTTTAGTATTTTAGTATTTTAGTATTTTAGTATTTTAGTATTTTAGTATTTTAGTATTTAAGTATTTTAGTATTTTAGTATTTTAGTATTTTAGTATTTTAGTATTTTAGTATTTTAGTATTTTAGTATTTTAGTATTTTAGTATTTTAGTATTTTAGTATTTTAGTATTTTAGTATTTTAGTATTTTAGTATTTTAGTATTTTAGTATTTTAGTATTTTAGTATTTTAGTATTTTAGTATTTTAGTATTTTAGTATTTTAGTATTTTAGTATTTTAGTTATTTTTAATCTTTTTAATCTTTTTTGTCTTTTTTGTCTTTTTTGTCTTTTTTGTCTTTTTTGTCTTTTTTGTCTTTTTTGTCTTTTTTGTCTTTTTTGTCTTTTTTGTCTTTTTTGTCTTTTTTGTCTTTTTTGTCTTTTTTGTCTTTTTTGTCTTTTTTGTCTTTTTTGTCTTTTTGTCTTTTTTGTCTTTTTTGTCTTTTTGTCTTTTTTGTCTTTTTTGTCTTTTTTGTCTTTTTTGTCTTTTTTGTCTTTTTTGTCTTTTTTGTCTTTTTTGTCTTTTTTGTCTTTTTTGTCTTTTTTGTCTTTTTTGTCTTTTTTGTCTTTTTTGTCTTTTTTGTCTTTTTTGTCTTTTTTGTCTTTTTTGTCTTTTTTGTCTTTTTTGTCTTTTTTGTCTTTTTTGTCTTTTTTGTCTTTTTTGTCTTTTTTGTCTTTTTTGTCTTTTTTGTCTTTTTGGCTTCAATTGCCAATTCCAGCTTTTTAATTAACTTACAACTAATTCAGATGTTCTTGTGCACAAGAGAAAACAAAATTTACTTTAACTTAATCAAGTTGATGATCCCATTTGACACACACTGATTATTATTTCAACAAAGGTCGAACGCGATGCAACTAAATTATGCATTAGAGATTGTGACCGTCGTACAGGACACGTCGTTCAGGTCCAAGTGAAGTACATGTCCTTCTTTGTTTGATCAATTTTTGCCTGGCTTTAATTCCATGGAATGCCTCCACGACACGGTAGCTTCGCTCTTTGCTCACTGATTCCGACGAATTCATTTCGATTCAACTTTCTTTATTATAATGTTGGCTTCTGAGAAGCTAGGATGGATATTACTTTGGTGGAAGCGTATCGGCAGTAACGGCGCCGACTGGATCTGGTGTAACAGGTGGGGAAATTTACCAAGAATGGAGAGAGAAAATTGAATTTCAACGATGAGTCCAACCAATAGAAACGCCACTGGTCACGAAATATTTCCTTGAATTGTGATTTTAAATTGCAAAAAAAATTAATACTTTTCGAAAAAGTTCACCCACATGTAAACTTGTAAACGGTGAACTTCATCACAAAATGTGTGAAGTCATTTCCGAACGCAAATTAATTTTTTTTTTATTTAGTTTCGCAGAATTTTTTTCCCAGAGCTATCATTCCTCCAAAAATTTATATCTCCGGTACCAGATTTTGCCCCATTCTTAACACTAGCGCAAAAAATATGCCCCTAAAACAAAACCTCAAAAAAATAAAAATTAAATACGTATTTTAGAAATGCAACTTTCATGGTATCGATTTCTCAAAAAGTCAGTGAAAGTTAGGGAATTCTGATGACTTAAAAAAATCCTACAAAAAAAAAATCATTTTGAAAATTCTCTCTTGAATCAGTAGTGCAAAAAGTTGACCACCAAATGATGAGCTTTAAAAAAAGTTTCCGAAAAAAATCTTCCCAAAAATTATGAATTAAATATTTTTGTTGAATGGAGAATCGATTTTGCAATTGTAAAAAGAGCCTTTTGGCTGAACTGGCTAAACCGATTTAACCCAAACCGGTTTCGGGTCCCATTAATCGAGTTTTATACAGTTTGAAGTTTCGATAAGTAGTTAAAAATTTACACTTAGAAATTTGTTTTCTCATCTATCCGGATATTGGATTAGTAGCTAGATATTGACTCAAATACCATCAAGTTACATATCGTCGGAATGAAACCATTCAAACGAGTCTAAAATTTTGAAGATCTGGCAACCCTGTCTCAAATTATGACCACTTAAGTGATGTTGATGTACTTTTTAGAAGCCGGGTTATCGATTCCCAAAAAAGTGTTATCGATCCCCAAAAAAGTGTCCACGGGGTTATGAATGGTCCATATACATTTTCCTAAGAAAAATTAAATATTGGTTTCCCGTTTCTGATATAAAGATATTTTAAATAAGGAAACTCCTGAATTAAGGTTTTCAGAGTGTAAAGCCAATAAACGGATCTTTTGATGCCGTCATTTTCTGCCTATCAAAAGTATAATTTTTAATGTAAAAATCACGAGGACACGATTGGTGATACTCTTACTAGCGGAAAATGACGGGAAGTGGTTCATTTCACCCGTGTTGGTGAAACTCTCATTGGCGGATGATAACAACAAGGGCTAATTTAGCCCCACTTACCCCCATTTTATGTGTTTTGCGTCATGTTTTTTTTACAATTCTCTACGAAATCGGTCTTTTTTATTTTAATTTTTGTATTTTTTAATCCGGCTGAAACTTTTTTGGTGCCTTTGGTATGCCCAAAGAAGCCATTTTGCATCATAAGTTTGTCCATATAATTTCCATATAAATTTGGCAGCTGTCCATACAAAAATGATAAATGAAAATTCAAAAATCTGTATCTTTTGAAGTAATTTTGGTGATTTGGTGTCTTCGGCAAAGTTGTAGGTATGGATTAGGACTACACTGAAAAAAATGATACACGGTAAAATTTTTTTTGATGATTTTTTATTTCACTTTTTGTCACTAAAACTTGATTTGCAAAAAAAAACACTATTTTTTCTGATATGGTTTAGGGGCCATCAAATGGCAACTTTTCAAAAATTTCCAGAATGTGCAAAAAATCTTTGATCGAGTTATCCATTTTTGAACTAATAATGATTTTTTTTTTCAAAAAATCGAAATACTGGTCGCAAAAATTTTTCAACTTCATTTTTCAATGTTAAATCAAATTTGCAATCAAAAAGTACTCTAGTGAAATTTAGATAAAGTGCACTGTTTTCAAGTGATAGCTATTTTTGGTAACTTTTTTGAAAATAGTCGCAGTTTTTTTTTTAATAAGTGCCCATGTGTTTCTCACTTTTGAAACAAATATTTTTGAAAAGCTGAGAAAATTATCTATATTTTGCTTGTTTGAACTTTGTTGATACGACCTTTAGTTGCTGAGATATTGCCATGCAAAGATTTAAAAACAGGAAAATTGATGTCTCAGCAACTAATTGTCCGATTTTCAATGTTAGAATATTAAACATTTGTGAAATTGCGATCTTTTCGAAAAATATATTTTAATTTTTTTAAATCAAGACAAACATTTTAAAAGGACCAAAAATTCAATATTATAGGATGGTTCAACAAAGTTGTTTTTTTTTTTTTTTTTTTTTTTTGGGAGGGTGATCCAGCCGCACATCGTTGATGTTGAAACCTCTAAACTGGGCCCTCGTCCTGTCACGTCTGTCAGTAGTCTTGTCGTACATTACAACTAGAATCAGATCTGCCAATGAATTAGTACACTTCGACCAAATAAACACTGACGCTGTATGGATCTGACTCTAGAATAAATGCACAGTTGTGTGTTATTCATAAGTCCAAAATGTTCAATTATTCATATAAGTCCAAATTTTCATTTGCTAACTACTTTGGATTGTAAATCTAAACTTTAATCTAAAATCCTCTAAACTTAATGTTCAAAAGTAAACGTTCCTTTAACTGTTGTAGTACTACTTCTATCAAAAACAATAAAAATTTATGAACTGATATACAAATAGGATAGAAATCAAGATTTGAAAAAGAAATGACCATTTACGTCAAAAGATCCGTAGTTCCTCGATTCGCAACAATGGTCGATACAACCATAATCCGAAAACCGTTAGTTCAACAGATCAACGAATTTTGTCCGATATCATTACATTATTGATTGATCGAGACTCTATGGACAATTTGACATAAAAGAATGCCTAGTATTCTACATCAATCAAAGTTTATTGACAGCATTACCACAGACAAACAGACGGAACACTCGAGTTCGGAACCATCGTCCTTCAATAACCGAGCCAAAACGGTTATTTCAAATGCAATTTAGCTTCGGCATCCACTCACCCGGCGCTGATGGCGCTGCTGTCGTGACAGCTCGCCCGTCTTTCCTCAGTGTGTGTAATGTGTTTTTGTTGTTGTAAAGCTGAGCAAGAGCACGTGGCAGCAAATGAAAACAAAACAAAATATGAATTCAGGAATTCTAACGATGATCCACAATCCAGGCTTACGGGATTGGGGCAGTTTCGACCAGGGTCAGATGAGCGGCTGACTAGCGAGGACATACCCTTTGCCCCACTATTAACCCGGTAGGCCTGCCGCTGCCGAGGCTGCTGATGAGGCGTCCGCTACTGCGGAGGAAGCCAGATTCTGTGGTGAAGTCATCTCCTTCGGAGCAACCTTGGAGCAACCTGCTAATCTTTCATGGATTGCTGCTCAGATTGCTGCTGCTGGTCGTCCTTTGGCGATGTTGCGTCGATCGTGAGCGCCACTCAATCTTCATCCACAGTTGTTCTGTTTCGATGTAAGAGTTTGCGGCAGCGTTTTTTGGAATCTTTGCGACTTTTTTCATCTCATTCGCCGCTTTTTGCTGTTTAACGCAACTTAACTGCGCCGTGGACACGTTTCCCGCGGATGTTTCGAAACACCCATCGTTGGGATCAATTCCGGTAGATTTGAATTGAAGAATTCGACGACGTTTTTTCCGCTAGGTTCGCTGTTGTTCCAGCGGTGTTCGGAATGACAGCCCCCATACAGTTTGAGCAGTTTTTAGGAAAAAATCGCGTTTATGATGAAAAATCAAGCATTTTCAGAAAAGTGGGGTATTGCAAAGTGTGGCAATTTCGCTAACGATCATAATGCGTGGTGATTTGTAGTGATTAATTGTGACTGGTATTTTATTTAAACGATTTTTCTAAAAAGATGATCGATATTTTGGATAACTTGAGGTAAATGTTGCAAAAGTTAAAAGTAATGATGAAATGTTATGTAAAAGTGTTTAAACTTTACTTTTCTTCCCCTTTGACCAAAATATTGACCTTAAAAATGCATTTTGGTTATTTTTTGGAATTTTTTGTAAGAATTCGAATAACTGGCAATTTTTTGAGAAAATTATTGTAATTATGCTGTAATATGACTCTAATAGTTTGTTCTATCAATAATACACACATAAGGAGCATTATCAATCAAATAAATCATATTTAAATCAATTTTTCAAAAGATCTTTTTGGTAAATTTGAGGAAAAAACATGAAAAATTAACTCAGCCCCTATGATTTATACATCATTCGATTCGTTTATGCGATTGCCACACTTTACAATAACTTTCATCGACGTTAAAAAATATTTTAAGGAAATAAAAATCAAAAACTGCAAAAAAAATAATATTTCCAAGCACGCTGTCATTCCCAACATCGTTGCGTAGTGCTTCTACTCGCCACCAGGATGCGTGCACG
Source organism: Culex pipiens pallens (assembly GCF_016801865.2). NCBI lineage: Eukaryota > Metazoa > Arthropoda > Insecta > Diptera > Culicidae > Culex > Culex pipiens. The sequence goes on along the minus strand of NC_068939.1, from coordinate 86,159,942 downwards.
TTTCTGTCGAATCTCTCAATTGTTTTTTTTTCAATTTCGGCGGCCACTACTGGTGTTTTCGTGATTTGTATCTTGTATCTTGTTGATCAGGTGTAATGGTTCGAGGTTTCGGGAGAGAAGGAATGTTGGACAGTTTTTGGGAGCAACGGGGAGGACCAGTGGTTTGGTCTCTGTCGTTGCGGTTGTGGTGCGTCGTTGCTGATGCTGCCGCATGGTTTGGCCGTCATCTTCGGCCGTCGGTGTTAATTTTCATTTTTATTTCATCGAGTACTGACGATAAGCAACAACAACATTATTTAAATCAGCTGTTGATGTTTACAATCGTTAAGGCTTGATTATCTCACGCATACACTGACATGACACATGACAGTAATGGGTTTGTATTGGTATGTTTGGGCTGCGCTTCGGCATAAGCTCACCAGGCAGCGCTGGCGTCGCCGTGATTTGGTGGTTTGATGAAGGACGATGAATTTCAAAAATTATTTGTATGGAGAGTCACGTCTGTTTGTCTGTGGCATTACTCTAACTTAACAATTGCAGCTAACTTTAACATCAAATAGATTTGGAAAGGATATAGATTTATTTTAAATGCTAATGCTAAGCAACAAATCAATTGTACTATCCTGAAGTCTCACCTAAATCCCACATTGTGATAGTGAAAAAGTCACAGAAGCAACGGTGTCTTGTGCAATTGTGATATTTTCACTATCGGAGAACTACCTAGTTCACGAAGACAGCTTATCGGTCGACGCTTAAGCCCTGGGGCTGCGACAAAGCGAGTTCTCGTAGCATGAAGTGGTGTCCATCGTGCTTATAAAAAAGAATGTATACCCAAATTTTAACTAATGCACTAGGATCAAATCATGCCCCTTGACTTTACAAGGCCCAGGGATTATAGGATGGTTCAACAAAGTTCAACAAAAAAAGAAAAATATAGATAATTTTCGCAGCTTTTCAATTTTTTTTTTTTCAAAAGTGTGCAAACATGGCCTGAACGCCAGTGATGTTTAAAATAACGCTTTAGTGGCCAAAGTTTCTCAAAAACTGAGATTTTCGAAAAAATATTTTTTTAAATCGCAATTCGCAATTCGCAATTTTCAGTGTAAGAACGGGCCTTGACCGATCTTATGCACCAGGTTCCCGACGAACACGCACTGCCCTTACACCTACATCTCACCCTTGCTCTGAGTCAGTACGAGCAACACGCTAGAACACGCTTTGAGTGTTCGTGCCAGGCATGCACACCTTCTTTTCCGGTTACGCATTTTAACTCGACCGGGGGTGGTACATTACGTAGGGTTTGATGTAAGTATAAGCGCCTAACCATTTATAGTGTGCCTATCAACTTTCATTAAAGCAAAAAATGGTTTAATTTTAGTTTGAATTCAAAAACTAATTGTTATTTTACTGTGTATTGTTTTCTCCTGAAATCTTTCCTAGTGTTGAGTCGTGTTTATATGTTGCTATTTCTTTTGTCGCGGTGTTTTGTTACAATTTTTGGTCCTAAGCATGTTATAAAAGTTTACCAAAAATACAATAGTAATATTTGTGTTAATCCTTTAACCATTCCATAAATTGAGTAAGGGCTCAAACCTCACTTGTTTAAAAAAAAAGGGTGAAGATTGAAAACAATAGACAGTAAAAGAGAATTGAGAGAATTGAGAGAATTAAAGAGAATGTGCGTATTTTAGAGAATAAAAATGAGAAGCTAGATGTATTAGATGTAAAATTAGACAACAGATAAATAGAGATAAATAGAGATACAAAACAAGCTTAGATTATAGTAATGATAATTTATAGGACAGATAAAGAATTATTCAAATAAATAAATTCGCAATAAAATCAAAAAAGATTAGACAAATGATAAATAGACTTGATATTACTAGTACATTAAGGAAAAGTATATTTTTAGGAATTGAGAATCAGTAGAGCAAAATAAAAAATAGGAGATAGGCTGAGAATGAAGAGAAGAGAAACCCCGTTCTGCGATGCTCAGGTACATCCACAGCAGTTGACTCAACATACTGCGAATCAAAACAATACCGTCTACAATCACAAATGACTTCCCTTTCCCACATTGTCGCGCCCCTTTCTTTTAGCCGTCTCAACTCTGACCCGCGGTGGTCAAAGATTTACGATCCGTTTCCACAGGCCACCAGCTAGGTCATCATGAAAACCAAGCCAACGTGGAGGTAAGAAAATAGGACACTCGCAAGGGACCAGAGCTATACTGTTCTGATCAAGATAATTTGGATGATCTAACAGAACTACGGATGTAGTTAGTTGCGCTCCTTCCAGGATGTTCCTTACGTGGACGTCAACCGAAGAGCACGCAACAGGGTCAATGCCATTGCATGCTCTTAGGTATCAATCCTTGGCCTGCGAAAAAATATTTTTTTAAATCACAGTTAAAATTTTAATGCAAAGCGCCAGCTCCTGTTACGTCCAATCAAGCTTATATTTGGGATTTGGGCTCAGTATGCCCACCGGAACAAACCCCTTAATGCCCGCCAGAAAGTCATTTTTGTTACACTCTAATGGGTGAACCAATGACACAATATTGCTTCAAAAGGCCCTCACAAAGTTTGAGCTAAATCACAAAAAACTGCAATAACATCCATTTCCGGGTTTGGTATAGAATTGCTCCATATTCAAATTATCTCTAGATTTTAAGTCATTCATATGGTGCAATTTAACTAGAACATAATTTGCTTGCGACAGATAGTAAACCTATTTGAATTCATGAAGTTCAAATTCACGAATTTGTAGGTTCGCAAAGATTCCTTTCGGTTTTTATTTTGCATGGATTATCGAATCACTGCCAATCAGACAAACATTTTTCACGAGGAAACACTGCAATTATAAAACAATCACACTGCTCCCATGCCCTAGATTACAGTCGGAGATTGCAAACCGATAGGAGACAACCTCGCACTAAAGGTTGTTTTAGAGTGCAAAAGAAATTACGCCATCCATGTCGGGATGTGTAATCAATCGCTTGCTTCCATACTATCATTCCACAAGATGCATTACCAACCCTCGGTAGAGGAGGAGGACGTGTGTAGACTGATATTCAATACCCCCATTCGTGTGTGCAGTCTACAGTCGAATGAGAGATGCTTCGCTATATTTGCAAAACAATCTGCCCATGAGAAGCACACAATCGCCACCAGCCACTTTATGCGTTTTATGGTCATCGGAACGGAGAGTTCAGGGCAGCCAGCTGCTGCAACTACGCATGATTGTTGACTCTATTTTTTTTTTTCTTCTTTCGGCAATATCTGCCATGGCAATTTTCATTTCGGCTACCCTTTCTTTGTCGTTAAAAGAATCTGTCCTAGTTTTTTTTCTGTTCAGGGGTTAAAAGTTTTACATAGCCTAGATTCCTCCAAGGGCACCCCTTACCTGGGGAACTCCGAATTTGTGAACGCGGCCACTTTGTGGCACACACAGCTGTCAACGACCTGCTCTGTAGAGAAAATGGTCGTCGTCGGCGGAACGACACTTTCGACCAATCCGGATTGAACTGGATCTTTTCACGATTTCACAGCCAGCTGGACCCGGTTCCCACGGGGGCACTTTATGACCGAGGGTGGGGAACCCTCTCAACAGGCCACACTTCTCGGAGCAGCTTCTGTAAGCTAATAAGCTTTCTTATCATCCTTCAAAGAGGCAACAAAACAATCAGCACCTTTTATGGCCCCGAGATCTTCCGCGTCTTAAGTAATTTGCCACTCAACAAACAAACACTCTGCGGAGCAGATTAGTGCACAGATTCCGACCGGAACAAACCGACGAACCGAATTATTCCAACTTTTTAACACGGACCGCAAGAATTCGCGTGCACTCGCGACGGCAGCTCGGATGGATGTGGCGAGTTTTGTTTTTGTTTTTAGTCCCGAACTCGAAATGACGGACATCCATGGAATCCTGTTGGATTTTGAAGCTTGTTTTGAGAGTGGATGTGAAAGTGCTTTTTGACGAAGCTGTCAAAAGTGGCTGTATGTGTTTGTCGAGTTTGTCAAAGAGTTTCGTCAAGTTTTTATGCTTGCGGAGGTCAATCAAAAAATTACGAAACATTGAATTGAAAAAATACGAACAAAACTTAACATTTAGATTAGAAATATATTAATCCGCGTTTCATTATCTTTAATATCAACAATAAAATATCTCAATTGAGGTTTTGCAGCGCGACTGTGTTTCAAATGTAGGTGGCGCCAAAATGAGGTTACTTGCCAAAAATCGTATTCCTTTCTGCTGAATTGAAGAACAAAATCGCTTATTTCTCATGATTCCCTGCATCAATCTTAATGAAACTGGTTGCAAAAGACGAGAAAATTTTTTTGCTTTAAAATAATGAACATCAACTTTTGGGCGCGCAAAAATTTATGACCTTTTTCTTCAAAAAACATGTTTTGGAACACGAAAAAATGAGTTTCCCCGTATATATCAATGAAATAAACAGTTATATAGTTGATAACAGATGTGTTAACGTATATTCAACAATTTGTATTGATTTTTGACAGACTTTCTTGCCAAATAGTCCAAATTACTATCTTTTTCTAAATCTACAGTTTTCTCATAGAAAAATCAAACAAATATTGGAAAGTTATACACCAAATTGTTGGAAATAATTTTTCTCATCCGAATCCGGCATAAGTTTTATAAAAATGTTGATTAGGAAGGAAAAAACACATTTTTTCTAAAAATCATAGGTTTACGCTATTTGTTCATAGGTGGCGACACGCGTCTTTTAGCTTTGCTGCAAATTCTCTATATAACATTCAATATACTTTTATTTTAGATATGATTGAGTCCTTTGAAAAAACTTATTTTCAGGACTCTTCAAGATAAAAACACGAATGAGTGAAACTCAATGAGAACGATATGTTAAAGAGCATATAAATTCTCCGTGCCAGGTTCCACTAGCGATGTACAAAATATACCAAAAATTATTAGACGCGTCATTCACAAACGACGTCACGAGTTTTTTTTGTGCCGTTCGATTAGATGGACACTTAATCAGGAACGCATTACTAGGTAATTTGTTTTCACCGAAATTACAATGTAAAAATCAATTTATAATGGACTGTCTCCTAGACTGTCTCGCTGATCTACGTTTCAAAATCAGTTAAAAAGAAGATAAAAATACCATATATCGGTACAAATTTGTACTGATCAACTCAGGAAACGTTTATTTCCGGTAAATTATAAGAAACAACCTTGTGGTTTACTGGAAGCTTCGGATTTATTACGTAACCTCAAAAGGCCGGGTCTGATGACGACGTGCGGGGGTCGCGCTGACGTATGCCGAGATGCACCATTGCTTGAGTATTTTTTAAGCTTGTAATTTTAAAATCTTGTATTTTCCTGTCCAAAGTCCAAAGCTCATGACAATAGTAAGACATCTTAAATAACAAAACCGTGCGACGTCGGTCGAATGTGGTACAATTTCGAATATCGATCGCACGACACATACGACATTTTGGTGCAAAAATGTACGACATTCGCGCGAAAGACGGACGGACGTGACGGACTTTTCAGTCAGAGAATTTGAATGAGAGTCTATATTGTTTCTGGATAAAAGTCTGTATTGATTTTGTTACATTACATTTTATAAAAAATGTTTTTTAAGAAATATGTTTATAAGAAATGTTATCGGCTGCCAAAATTCGAGTTTATAACCAATTTTGGATGTAAAGCAAAGCAATCCACTTTAACGACCCCCGGGTCTTTTGTGGTCTCTGTTGCAAGTTTCTGCTCATTTCTAGGCGTCCGAAGGTTATGTATGGTGAGTCACCCAAAACCTCTTTTACGCAAATGGACCGACGTTTTACTTCCCCATCCGATAGAAGGCGGATAAGGCGAGGATCGAACCCGCGCCCCATAGCAACTTATACACTCAAAGTAAAAAGTATCCTTTTTCAAGTTCACCCGTCGTCACCCTTTAAAAGGGTATCGAAAATGTACTGAATTTGACATACCCTTTTAAAAGGGTGACGCCGATAGAACTTTAAAAAAGGATAGAAAGTATTCTTTTTGAGGATTGAAAGTACCCTTTTGAGGGATACTTCTGACTTTGAGTGTAGGGATCGGCAGCCGAAGCCGCTAACCACCACGCCACGAGGCCCTTTTTGGATGTCTTGGCCGCAAATAGAAGGTTAGAATGTCAGAACGATTGCACCAAGCGGGTTGCTTCCGATTGCATTCGACCGGTAATAACCTGAATTTTAAGCTCAAGAAAACAAATACATAGCCACCGGTTCCGGTAACCCGGAACTTTCGGAAATCTTGATTTTTGCAGTTTTTAGCATAAAACCGTCATACGGACCAGTCTTTTGAAACAGATTATTTTGGAAATCATTGCAGTGGGACACTACATATTACCCCTGACTATGAATACAAAGAGACGAGTTGTTCCTTTTAATTCCGCTATATATTTTTAATATCTTGACAGATACGTATTTCGTCTACTACTTGCAGACTTCATCAGTGTTCTGTTCTCGACTGAAGGTTCATCGCTAGGGTATCCGTATTTGTAGTTACTGTAGGTACTACCTCCTTGTTCTTCTTTGGTGCCTGTATAGGTAACAGCTTAAACAGCCACGTTGAGCCGTTACCTGAATCCTTGTTGAGTAAACGTTTGTTGCCTGCCTTGAAGATTTCCAAACTTTCGGCGACAGCAAGCTTCGATGGGTTCGTGATGTGTCTTAAGATGACCGCGTCGCTAGTTGTGATGTTATGTTTCTCCTTGATGATGTGTTCGGCTACTGCTGACTTGAAATGGGGGACAAATCCTTTCCGTATTTCCTCCTTGGCAATTCTGACATCGGTGTCTATATGTTCGCCCAACCTGGTTTGCAGCAATCTCTTAGTTTGTCCAATGTAGCTCATATCACAGTGGCCGCAGTATACCTCGTAAATGCCGGGTTTGCCTAAAGTCGGTATGGGGTCTTTCGTTGAACCTAAGATGGATTCCAACTGACTGTTTCTACTACTGAACACTAAATCGATGCCGAATTTAGCCAGTTTTTGTCGTAATGGGCGTGTTATCCTGTAGTCGAATTCTACTGCTGCTCTTCGTAGTGGCTCTACTGGTGGTGTAAGGGTTGTGAGTGACGTTCTGTGGAGTTTTCTTTCCTTCTTATCGATGATTGCTTGGATAGTTGTTCTGCTGTAACCGTTGATTTCCGCTGTTTCAAAAATGTACTCCAATTCTTTTTGTTTTCCTGCTTCGCTGAGGGGTAAAGTTGTCATCCTATGTATAAAATAATGGTATGCTGCCATCTTGTGTTGGAATGAATGGTTTGACGTGGCTGGGATTGTTCTTCTGGTGTTTGTTGGCTTCCTGTAGATCTCGAAAGAAAACGAAGATGGGCAACCTGGTTCTCTTAGGATCAGGATGTCTAAGAAAGGTAACTTTCCTTCGACTTCCATTTCGTAAGTGAACTTGATGCTTCTGCGTGCACTGTTTATGGTGTCCAGTACCGTTGTTAGTGAATCCCTTTTGATGATGCAGAAGACGTCATCCACGTATCTCCACCAACGTTCTGGTAGTAGGTTTTTGGTCTGTAGTTCGTGTTCCAAAGCAGCCATATAAACATCGCTCAGGAACGGTGACAGTGGGTTACCCATCGATGCTCCCATCCTCTGTTGGTAGATGCAATCCCTGAACTGGAAGTAGCTCTGTTCCATGCATAATTTGACGAATGTTATATACTGGATCGTTTTTTGTCTCCATGGTTCTCCCTCGTATTGTGATTGCAGCCAATCCCGTAGAGTTCCTATTGCGTTGTTTACTGGTATGCTTGGGAACAATGCTTTTACGTCGAAGGAAACCATTATTTCATCCTCAGCTATCGGCCCCGACTCTAAGAGCTCCTTTGTGAACACCTGCGAACTGATGATCGATCGGCTCGGGAAGGGTTTCGGCATACTCTTGAATTCCTCGACAAGCCACTTTGCGATCCGACTGGTTGGGGCATCCACTGCTGAAATGATTTCTCGCATCTCGTTGCCTGGTTTATGCACTTTAGGTAGTGCTTTAATCCTTGGTAGAGTTGGGTTCGGTACTCTCAACGATTTTGCAGTTTTTCCAACCGATTTCAAGAGGCCTGCACATTCCTTGATGGTGTTCTCGACTTTTTTGACCATATCAATTAACGTGTATCCTCGTTTTAGTGAATATTTTTCCCTGTTCCCGAGTTTCTCAAGAAGTTCCTTGTCGTATTCGTCTCGGTCCATGATTACTACCCGGTTTCCCTTGTCCGCTTTTAGGTAGTATACTGGTTTCTCCTTGAGTTCCTTCACTGTTCGTACCTCGGCGTTGTCCTGGTGTTTTGTTGTTGTTTCTCGTATCAATTTGGATACCGTCATCCTGACGCTGTTGATTTGTGCTGGAAGTAGCGGGGGAGGTTTGGTCTTGTTTTTATCGATGCTGTTAGCATTGATAACAGTTTCGATGTCGATGACAATGTTTTCCAGGTTTGGCTTTGATGATACCGCGTATTTAAGACCTTTGTTGAGTAAAGTTAACTGTTCTTCTGAAAAAGTTTCAGAAGAGCGATTAACAACGAACTCTTCTAAGGGTTTAACTACTGGTTTCGTTGCCGGGGCTTTGTGGGAAATCAGTTGTCGGAATTTGTTGTCCAGTATCTTGCGTTTCCTTTCTGATTCGCATTTCTCGGCTACTTTCACCTTCATCAAAAAAGCTTCGAATTCGATGGGGAATTCTTTGGCTAGTTTCAGATGGAGTGAATAGCATTCGAGAGTTTTGATACTCAGTCTACCGTAGAGTTTTTTGATGCTGTCTTTGACAAGCTCTAACTCCACCCTCCGGATGACCTTGCTGTCCGTATGACCCTTCGTCCTAATCCTGTGGCTAGTTGGTGTAACTCGGTGTTCGACGCATTTTTTCAAGAAGGCAATGTCTTTGTGGATACCTGCGATGATTTTCTTCAGTCCGATGAACTTGTTGTGCTCCGAAGGCTTGGTTGCCATGGTAATTGTGGTTTGGTTGAGCGTTTTAGCAGAATGCATTACTATGAATACAAAGAGACGAGTTGTTCCTTTTAATTCCGCTATATTCCGTATCTGTCAAGATATTAAAAATATATAGCGGAATTAAAAGGAACAACTCGTCTCTTTGTATTCATAGTAATGCATTCTGCTAAAACGCTCAACCAAACCACAATTACCCCTGACTGTTTGGGATCGGTTCCGGCCAACTGTGGCCAATCCGGAACCGATCCAAACATTGTTTCGCTAGAAACCCGTCATGTTGCATATCAAACTTCATGAAATTGCAAGTTATGACCAACTGAGTTCATGCCGATGTCCTCTGACCCAAGCTGGTCACTCCGGAGCCGGTGGCTACTGGAGACACTGCAATGTATGCAAATCATGCAAATGCAATGAACTCTATCATCCGACATAATAGACTTCATAGAGTTGAAAATTTAGGTAAGAACTAGATTATCAGTTTATGGAAAAATCGAACTGGCGCAATGTTCAGGGTCCACCACTGCGGATAATCTTGACCTCAGTTTAATTTTCGGACCCAATTTTGCTTGATATTTTTGTTTATTTATTTAATTTCGCTGCCAGGTAAGTTAAAAGTTAACAACATGCTGGCAGCCCTGCGCCTTCGTCAAGCCTGGACACAAACCTCAAAGCTTGACAGTCGACAGTTTGTTTTGGTTTTCAAAGGCCAAAAGATTTTTGTTTGTTTGTATCCTGGCCACAATCCAATTGGATTATCCTGCGCGCGAATTTTCAAACTTTAAGCTTCCGGATCCGGAAAGTGTTTAAAAATGGCCGCGGCTCTCCTGCAGGATCGCGCCGTGTACGAGCAGCTGTGCAAAGATTATCTCAATCTAAAAACGCTTGCCTGCGGCTGTTGCCACTCGCCGGAAGCGGTCCAACGCTGCAAGGACGCACTGCGGGAGGAGATCAATTCGGCCCGGAAGCTGGGTCGGCTGAACCAGCTGGAGCAAGTGCTGGCCCTGTTGGAGGCTAGAAACGCATTGAGCATGATCAAGGTTGGGCTGTTGGACCGGTTGCAGCCGGTGGTCAAGGATGAGGAGTTTGGAAGGAGGTTGTCTGGTTTTAAGATTTTGCTGGATCGAAGCTTCACTTCCGTTAGGAGGTACTATTTGGAAGGTAATTCGGTGTAGGATGGTTCGTAGAAAGTTGTTAAAAAAAAATATGTTTTAGATCTTCGACACCGCGATCGTCGAACGCTGCTAGAAAAAGAGCTGGAGCAGGTCAAGCTTGCAGATCCTGAGGACATTCCACAACCGGAAACGCCAATCAATCTGGAAAAGAGCAAGCAAACTCCCCAAGTTGATTCCACAGCGTACCAAGTCTGTCGGCTGGGCATTTTTGACCTTCTGGCGAGGGAAATAAGTCGCGACTGGAACGCGCTAGGCCGGAATTTACAGCTGAGTGCGGGCAGTTTGTACGCGATCGAGGAGCGACACCCGCGGGACGTTCGAGCACGCGTCCAGGATGTGCTGGAGCAAGCCGAAGCGGAACATGGAATGGGGGCGGGATTTGTGCGGTTACTGGGTGAGGCGTTGGTCAGCACGAGGAGAAAGGATTTGAAGCGGAAGTTGGACAAAATGTTGAGTTGATGGGGGGTATTTGGGAATATTCCGGGTTATTTTAAAAGAGATTTCGCAAATCGATTCATTGTTTTTTTTTTTAATTAATGAAACTTGCATTATTAATTTGTCCATATAATTTTCCATGCAAATTTGCAGGCCAAGGATTGATACCTAAGAGCATGCAATGGCACTGACCTTGTTGCGTGCTCTTCGGTTGACGTCCACGTAAGGAACATCCTGGAAGGAGCGTAACTAACTACATCCGTAGTTCTGTTAGATCATCCGAATTATCTTGATCAGAACAGTATAGCTCTGGTTCCTTGCGAGTGTCCTATTTTCTTACCTCCACGTTGGCTTGGTTTTCATGATGACCTAGCTGGTGGCCTGTGGAAACGGATCGTAAACCTTTGACCACCGCGGGTCAGAGTCGAGACGGCTAAAAGAAAGGGGCGCGACAATGTGGGAAAGGGAAGTAATTTGTGATTGTAGACGGTATTGTTTTGATTCGCAGTATGTTGAGTCAACTGCTGTGGATGTACCTGAAACATCGCACAACGGGGTTTCTCTTCTCTTCATTCTCAGCTACCACCTATCTCCTATTTTTATTTTGCTCTATTGATTCTCACTTCTTCACTGATTCTTCTATTTAATATCCATCATTTGATTTTGATTTTACTAACCATTGATTCTCTTATCTCTCAAAACTTTTCCACTCTTTTTTACCAATTGATACTGCTGTAACAAACTTTGTTTTGTTTTTTTTTTTCCTTAAAAATATACTTTTCCTTAATGTACTAGTAATATCAAGTCTATTTATCATTCGCCTAATCTTTTTTGATTTTATTGTGATTATTTTTTTTTTGAATTCTTTGTCTGTCCTATAAATTATCATTACTATAATCTAAGCTTGTTTTGTATCTCTATTTATTAACTATTGTCTAATTTTACATCTAATACATCTAGCTTCTCATTTTTATTCTTTAAAATACGATCATCATTCTCTTACAATTGATACTTGATTTTATAAAATAAATTCTCTTTTACTGTCTATTGTTTTGAAACTTCACCTTTTTCTTAAGCAAGTGAGGTTCGAGCCCTTACTCAATTTATGGAATGATTAAAGGACACAAATATTACTATTGTACTTTTGAAAAACTTTTCTAAAATGCTTAGGACCAAAATATTGTAACACAACACCGCGACAAAAGAAATAGCAACAGATAAACATAACTCAACAATAGGGAAGATTTCAGGAGAAAACAATACACAGTAAATAACAACTAGTTTTTGAATTCAAACTAAAAATAAAACAGTTTTTGCTTTAATGAAAGTTGATAGGCACACTATAAATGGTTAGGCGCTTATACTTACATCAAACCCTACGTAATGTACCACCCCCGGCCGAGTTAAAATGCGTAACCGGAAAAGAAGGTGTGCATGCCTGGCACGAACACTCAAAGCGTGTTCTAGCGTGTTGCTCGTACTGACTCAGAGCAAGGGTGAGATGTAGGTGTAAGGGCAGTGCGTGTTCGTCGGGAACCTGGTGCATAAGATCGGTCAAGGCCCGTTCTTACACTGAAAATTGCGAATTGCGAATTGCGAATTGCGAATAATTTTCCATGCAAATTTGGCAGCTGTCCATACAAAAATCTATATATATGAAAAATTTCGACGGTTTTGTTCGAACGCGAATCAATTCAACACGGAATGTCGGATCGAGGTGCTCTTTGTTGCGTTGGGTTCGTATAAGTCCAAGGAAGGTTCTTACGCTAACTAATTGACACTTTGGCCACTTTGGAACCGATTCCGAAAAATGTGCAGATTGTATGGGAAAAGTTACGTAAATTCAAATTTTGATCACAGGAGGCTGAATAGGAAAACAAGCTGGAAACGTCAAGAAACGAAAAAAAAACAAGACGAAGTTTGTCGGGGTAAGCTTGTTATGTATGAAAAATCTAAAATCTGTATCTTTTGCTGGAATTTTTTGATCGATTTGGTGTCTTCGGCAAAGTTGTAGGTATGAATAAGGACTACACTGAAAAAAAAAAAAATGATACACGGTAAAACATTTTTTTTGTGATTTTAATCTCACTTATTGTCACTAAAACTTTAATTGCAAAAAAAAAACACTATTTAAAAAAAAATCTGATATGTTCTAGGGGATATCAAATGCCAACTTTTCAGAAATTTCCAAAACGGGCAAAAAATCTTTGACGAGTTATAATTTTTGAATGAATCCTGATTTTTTTCAAAAAATCAAAATATTGGTTACAAAAATTAATCAACTTTATTTTTCGATGTAAAATCGAATTTGCAATCAAAAAGAACTTTAGTGAAATTTTTATAAAGTAAACCGTTTTCATGTTATAGCCATTTTTAGGTAACTTTTTTGAACATAGTCGCAGTTATAATTTTTTTTTAAATTATTGCCCATGTTTGTCAACCGTGTACCTATTTTTTCTCAATAGTTCTCAACAATACCAACAACACAGAGAACAGATGTATATCATTGAACAAACAGCATTGAAAAACGTTGGCTAAATATTTTCTCAGATTTCATAAAATCGATAATGATAGCAGTTTTTTGTTTTTTTTTTAATTTATTTCTCAGATAAATGCACAGAATTAAATGCTCAATCATAATAAATTTTGCAATAACTTGTTAGCAAATTTTATATTTTTAAGCCTGATGCATAATTTGATCTGATCTAGTCTTAATTTGATTGTATAAGCAAAGAACTTTCCTGGATTCGAAAAATAATTAGCTGATTTGGCTTTGGATTCCATTTCGATAATTACAACGAAAAATGAAAAAAAAATCCTTCTTCAAAATTAAAAAAATTATAATTCGATGACCGTGTGCTATCTTGTACTATCTAGATGGGAATCCCAGCAAGCTTAGCTCAAAAGAGCACATGAGCAATTCTCTACAAAACCGGCCGATTTCGACCATTTTTATTTTTTGTATTTTTTTATTTGGCTCAAACTTTGTGGGGGCCTTCCCCATGACCAAAGAAGCCATTTTGCATCATTAGTTTGTCCATATAAATTTCCATACAAATTTGGCAGCTGTTCATACAAAAATGGTACGTAAATATTCGAAAATCCGTAACTTTTGAAGGAATTTTTTGATCAATTTGGTGTCTTCGGTGTGTGGTATGCATATGTTGGATGGAAGTGGTCTGGCCAGTCTCCCTATCTAGGGTCTCTAGGTTACACGCTACAGAGTGCTTTTCGGCATAATGGCTATACCGACAATTCTCCACGGCAGAATGACAGCTACGACGAGCGCGTCATTCAGCTTCTGTCAGTGTCCCGAGCAAGAAGCTCGATTCTAGGGAGTCGCCGTTCTGGGCGATTCTCTCGCTGGGATGTAGGATTCCACATTGGCGATCCTGCCGGATATTATTTCTGGGCAAAATTACCCGAACCTGGATCATACATTTCAGCGAGAGAATCGCTCAGACGGCCTGTTAAAGTCGACATTCTGATTGGTAAGTTTGATCTCCGAAAGGGCGAACAAGTTTTATTTTGTTTGCATAGTGCTTGGTGGGGCAGTGTAATGATGTGCCCCACGGGGAATCGAGACAGTCTGAGGCAGTGTTCCGTTCTGTCCAACCCCCCACTTTCGTGTGCATTCCGCCGCTTCGGCGTTTGGGAGCTTCCGCCGGGGCTGGCTCGGCTCCGGCAGGTGTGCCGCACCGTTTTGAGCTCGAAGATCGGGTGGATCGCGGCCGGACTGGATCGTGAGGGTCGCACCCGAGCCGGGGCGGTCGAGCGGATTACTGACTGGGGGATGGTGCGGGTTGTTGTTGCGCTGGAGTGTCCGAGTAGTTTCTCGGACAGGGCATGTTGTCGCTTTCATTTGGTCAGTGAGGAAGCGTCTCGTGGGTGTGGCATCACAGGGTCCAACTGGGCCGGGTTGGAGGTCACGAACAAAGGGAGCGATTCTTTCGAAAGTACTCGTGTACCACGCTGAGTGAGGCAGACACCGGGTCGGATGTGGGCACGTTGAACACTGTGTTTGTGGATAATGGCGATGGCTTTGTCATGAATGGAATGAAGGTTTGGGTCACTACGGCGTTGGAGGTCAAAATTGGCATCATTTTTGCCACCGTAAATCCGAAACTCGGAACGTAAACGTAATGTGCCCCACAGTGAAAAAGAACGATGCCAGCAATCGTTTCAGAATTCTGCAGGTGTGGAAGTGTTCAGCGATATTAGTGATGAAAGGATGCAGTCCCAGTCACAAGTTTCTCACAGAGCTGGATATTCTTACAGCATTCTAGCAGGATTCTGGCAGAACCAACTCTGCTAGAATATTTCGTGACTGAGGTGTACCGAGGCAGATCAAGAGGCTGAAGGTTCGTTCACAAGCACCCATAACATACGCTCGGCTTCTTAAAGTGTTTCAAGAGGATATTTGAAATGTTTCCTCTTGTGTTGCTTTATTTTTTTTTTTCTTTAAGATGATTTCATTCTCAGTTCTTGAGATAAATTGCAGCTTTAAAGGGTATTTTTAACGCATATATGCATCGAGTAGGGTGGATTCAAATTACTACATTTTACTTTACTTTCTCTAGGTCATTTACTCAAAGAAGTGCAGATAGTGATAGTCCGACGAAGTTGACCACCAGCTTGTTGAAATCCTGAACTTACGCATTCGAAGCGGAACGTAAACACTTTGATATATGGTTGTTGTGACAGTTGCCCGAGTATGACTTAAGCGAGATGGGATGTCCGCAAGATGCCAGCAAGACTTTAGCGAGATGGGATGTCCGCATGATTTCAAGCGAGATGGGATGTCCGCAGGATACCAGCAAGATTTTAAGCGAGATGGGATGTCCGCAAGATGCCAGCAAGACTCTAGCGAGATGGGATGTCCGCAGGATACCAGCAAGATTTTAAGCGAGATGGGATGTCCGCAAGATGCCAGCAAGACTCTAGCGAGATGGGATGTCCGCATGATTTCAAGCGAGATGGGATGTCCGCAGGATACCAGCAAGACTCTAGCGAGATGGGATGTCCGCATGATTTCAAGCGAGATGGGATGTCCGCAGGATACCAGCATGATTTTAAGCGAGATGGGATGTCCGCAAGATGCCAGCAATATTCTAGCGAGATGGGATGTCCGCATGATTTCAAGCGAGATGGGATGTCCGCAGGATACCAGCAGATTTTAGCGAGATGGGATGTCCGCAGGATTTTAGGTGAGATGGGATGTTCGCAAGATGCCAGCAAGACTCTAGCGAGATGGGATGTCCGCATGATTTCAAGCGAGATGGGATGTCCGCAGGATACCAGCAGATTTTAGCGAGATGGGATGTCCGCAAGATGCCAGCAAGACTCTAGCGAGATGGGATGTCCGCATGATTTCAAGCGAGATGGGATGTCCGCAAGATGTCAGCAAGACTTTAGCGAGATGGGATGTCCGCAAGATACAAGCAAGATATTAAGTGAGATGGGATGTCCGCGAGATTCCAGTAAGACTTTCGCGAGATGGGATGTCCGCATGATTTCAAGAGAGATGGGATATCCGCAGGATTCAAGCATGATTTTAAGCGAGATGAAACGTCCGCAAAATGCCAGCAAGTCTTAAGCGAGATGGGATGTCCGCAAGATACCAGTAAGACTTAATGCAATCGGATGTCCGCAAGATACTAACGAGATTGGATGTCAGCATTATTAAAGCTAGAATCCAGCAAGCTGAGAAGTCAGCAAGATGCAACCGACCATTTCCCGACAGACTTCAGTGATGAACTTGTATTCAACCGTTACATGGTCGTAAATGACGAACGCGGTTAGTACCGCGTGGTAAAGATGAAGTCCCACGAGGCCGGAGCGTCCGTACGCTTCTCGATGGCATTGTCTAAGTAAAGTTCGTAATAATCTATATCACAGGTAACGAGCAACCCGTTGTAGAATGTATTAGTGCGACCTAGTGGGCTTCAGCAAAATGTTTTTTTTTGTCACAAGATGGTTTTCGTACACGTGTGTGTCGAGCTTTAATGCGTGCGTGGTGCGATTCGCGGATGGTACCAAAGTGCGAGGTGCCTGGAGTTGCGTAGATGCAACAGATCGGATGGATCACACTCGTCATGTGGCGATCGAGCTCGCTACTCGCAAATAGCGGTGTTTTCCTAGGATTTTACAACCGTCGTTATGTCGGGTTGACCACTCCGTAGAGGTGCGTACGGAGTGTCCGTAAATTACTTTCGTCGGGCAGGTGATCAGCCGAAGCTGGGTTTTCCTATGCAATTTGTGTCCTTAGCTTGGACATCAGCGACCAGGTGCTTTCAAACGCAACGGATGTTCACGTGCCCCGGCAGATACTGTCCGGAGTTTCGGTCACGCAGGAGGATCGATGCATTTCCCAGTTACCCAGTCACGACGTTCCAGCAGGATTCTAACAGAGTTCTCACAGAGCTGGATATTCTGACAACATTCTATCAGAAATGTTCCACCGTTCTAGCAGGATTCTGGCAGAACCAGCTCTGCTAGAATATTTCGAGGCTGGGTATGATTGGTCCTTGTAGCATGAAGTAGATCGGCTTGAGATGACCATTTTGAAATGGACAGGATTGGCAAGGGTAGATTTTCTCGCAGAGTTAGGCCAAGCGTCGGACAAAACGATATTCGATCAATTCTCCCAACACCGCGATCTGGAGCGTATCAAGTATCAAGATCAAGCCTTCCGTCGGATGGGGAAGAACATGTTGGTCCCGGCCGGAATGTTAAGTCAGGTCGTTAGGTCATCCCAGTTATAGGAATCGTCTCCCTGGATTTCCCTAGTTCCCTGGCACAGGAAAAAAGTACCAGACCAAACCTGCTTCGGTAGACTCGCTGGTCGGCAGTTGGACTCGCAATCCAAAGGTCGAATCCCGGAGTAGAATAGAACTAGGTGCAAAAGGAGGTTTTGGTGCTCTCCCCATCCAAACCTTCGGACTTCTAAGTTCGAGTAGAAATCTTGCAATAGTAGAAATCTTGCAATAGAAGACTTCGACGCCAACATTTCAAAAAGCATCATGTACAAACCATGCGTTTTGAGAAAAACGCATTTGAATGTTGAGCATCCATTTTCAATTCCCATTTTAATATAAAAGCAAAATAAGATGTTCTAATGATAACAAACGATGAAAAACGTTGCTTTTATTGATACTTGATCATCCAAATTCAATAAAACACTATTTCCGTAATTTTATATGAGAAAAACAAACATAGCTTCTTTTGAAATCACCAACGTCTATATCACCCTGCTGTCATTGAGGGGGACGCTTTGTTATGATTCGTTTTTCTTCGCCGAATGTACATGGCGCTTTTTTCATGATGCTTTTTTTTTCGTCACGAGGTTCATGTAGTCTTTTGTTTGACAGGTTGACAGGGCTATATAAACAGGGACTGCTGATGGCAGAGATTTTGTTTATGTTACTTTATTTAAAATCATGATTAAACAGACTTTACTGAAGTAACTTTTGCTCATTTTTGGTGGAGAGGTAGCTTATAAGGAGTACTTTCAGAATATACAATAATCCAGAAAGTGTCAAAATGTACATGATGCCTTTTGAAATGTTACCGTTGACTTGTTTTTTTTACGAATAGCTTAGTTTTTCGTATTTGACAGTTTTTTTAGTAATATTTTCTTTTTTTCTAGAGTAGAGGGAGGATGTGTGGTATGCATATGTTGGATGGAAGTGGTCTGGCCAGTCTCCCTATCTAGGGTCTCTAGGTTACACGCTACAGAGTGCTTTTCGGCATAATGGCTATACCGACAATTCTCCACGGCAGAATGACAGCTACGACGAGCGCGTCATTCAGCTTCTGTCAGTGTCCCGAGCAAGAAGCTCGATTCTAGGGAGTCGCCGTTCTGGGCGATTCTCTCGCTGGGATGTAGGATTCCACATTCGGCAAAGTTGTAGGTATTGTTAAGGACTATTTAGAAAAAAATAGGTACACGGAAAAAAAAATTTCCCGATTTTTTTATTAACTTTTTTTTCACAAAAACTCAAATTCCCAAAATACGTATTTTTTGATTTTCGAGATTTTTTGATATGTTTTAGGGGACAAAAATCCGCAACTTTTGAGCTATAGAGAAACATGGTCAAAAAATCTGCCGCCGAGTTATGATTTTTTGAAAAACTGGTAATTTTTGGAAAAATATAAATTTCATACATAAAATTTTTTTGACCTCATTTTTTTATGCAAAATTGAATTTGCAATCGAAAATTACTTTACAGATTTTTTGATAAAGGGCCCCGTTTTCAAGTTATAGCCACCGAAAGTTTGATTTCAGCGAAATATTTGCAGTTTTTCGATTTTTAAAAATAGTGACCATGAGTGACCATTTCTGAAAATATTTTTTTTGAAAAGTTCAGAAAATTTGCTATAAAATTGTCTAAGAGACATTGAAGATTGGACCTCTGGTTGTTGAGATACAGCGGCTTAAAGAAAAAGAAACACGAAAATTGAAGTTTTCTAAGTCTCACCCAAACAGCCCACCATTTTCTAATGACGATATCTCAGCAATTAATGGTTCAATTTTCAATGTTGATACATGAAACATTCGTGAAATTTTCCGATCTTTTCGAAAAAAATATTTTGAAAAAAATTAAATCAAGACTAACATTTTAAAAGGGCCAAACATTGAATATTATGCCCATTTAAAATGTTAGACTTGATTTAATTTTTTTCAAAATATTTTTTTCGAAGAGATCGGAAAATTTCACGAATGTTTCATGTATTAACATTGAAAATTGAACCATTAATTGCTGAGATATCGTCATTAGAAAATGGTGGGCTGTTTGGGTGAGACTTAGAAAACTTCAATTTGCGTGTTTCTTTTTCTTTAAGCCGCTGTATCTCAACAACCAGAGGTCCAATCTTCAATGTCTCTTAGACAATTTTATAGCAAATTTTCTGAACTTTTCAAAAAAAATATTTTTAGAAATGGTCACTCATGGTCACTATTTTTAAAAATCGCAAAACTGCAAATATTTCGCTGAAATCAAACTTTCGGTGGCTATATCTTGAAAACGGGGCCCTTTATCAAAAAATCTGTAAAGTAATTTTCGATTGCAAATTCAATTTTGCATAAAAAAAATGAGGTCAAAAAAATTGTATGTATGAAATTTCGATTTTTTCCAAAAATCACCAGTTTTTCAAAAAATCATAACTCGGCGGCAGATTTTTTGACCATGTTTCTCTATAGCTCAAAAGTTGCGGATTTTTGTCCCCTAAAACATATCAAAAAATCTCGAAAATCAAAAAATACGTATTTTGGGAATTTGAGTTTTTGTGAAAAAAAAGTTAATAAAAAAATCGGGAAATTTTTTTTTCCGTGTACCTATTTTTTTCTAAATAGTCCTCAACAATACCTATAACTTTGCCGAAGACACCAAATTGATCAAAAAATTCCTTCAAAAGTTACAGATTTTCGAATATTTACGTACCATTTTTGTATGAACAGCTGCCAAATTTGTATGGAAATTTATATGGACAAACTAATGATGCAAAATGGCTTCTTTGGTCATAGGGAAGGCCCCCACAAAGTTTGAGCCAAATCAAAAAATACAAATAAAATCCATTTCCGGTTTTGGTAGAGAATTGCTCACATCGACATCGAAGTATAATTTTTCAACATGCAGCGACAAAACAAAATTTCGTCAAAATCAATTTAGGCCTTTGCAAATATTTTTTGAAGTTTATGTCCCTCGGCAATGACCAAAAAAATAAAACAGTTAAAAAAATTAATTTACAGGCCACGGTTTCAACATTTCAATGAAAAAAGTGTTTTAAAATGCATTATAAACCCCCCAAGTAGCACATTTGTTCGCCAAGCGATTTCCGAACTGGTTGTTGAACTCATTTACTATGTTTTCCGAACTGCCCCGAGAACTCTTGAATGCCGGAAAAAGCGCACGTTTTTCTTTTGCTGAACATCTCTTCATCCGTTAAAAAAGTCCGTGTTTCGAGCTAGTTTTGCAAGTGCAAGGGAACGTTTTTTGAACATGTCATAAGAACTCATGACCATAAGATACTGAACCGGGTTAGGTAAACGTCGTTAGAACCGTTTAACAACATCCTGCCCTTAAGATTAAGAAGTGAGTTAGGAAAACGATTTGAGAACTACACATTAACAACTTGTTTACGAGAAATCCCAGCTGAAAAGAAAGGTTACATCTACTATGTTATCATGTTTAGCAAACTGAAATGAATCATCATGTCTGCAAATATCATTTTGCTTTTCGAGTTCTACAAGCATGTTTAATTTAAGTCAGAATAAACTTCAAAATGAATTATTCTTAATCCGTTGCTAGATTTGGCATTTGTGTTACACAACCATGTTGAATAATGGTTTTTTGATCAAAATGTGAACAATTGACCAAATTTTCTGACACTTGTTCAATAATTAACGTATAAAAACGCTAGTGAAGCAATTGATCAACAAAAACAATAAAAAGCGATGTTTTACTTGCTACTTGGGCCGTTCAGTTGTTTTGCAATCATAAGTTTCCAAAATTTCTAAGTATCGACGTATTTTATGTTTTGTTAGAACAAAAAAAAAATTAAAAAAATATAAAGATAATAAATTTTTCTTAATTTTGAGTGATTTGCCCATACGATTTTTGAGAATATATTTCATCATTTAATTTTTGCAGGCCAAGGATAGGTACCTAAGAGCATGCAATGGCACTGACCTTGTTGCGTGCTCTTCGGTTGACGTCCACGTAAGGAACATCCTGGAAGGAGCGTAACTAACTACATCCGTAGTTCTGTTAGATCATCCGAATTATCTTGATCAGAACAGTATAGCTCTGGTTCCTTGCGAGTGTCCTATTTTCTTACCTCCACGTTGGCTTGGTTTTCATGATGACCTAGCTGGTGGCCTGTGGAAACGGATCGTAAACCTTTGACCACCGCGGGTCAGAGTCGAGACGGCTAAAAGAAAGGGGCGCGACAATGTGGGAAAGGGAAGTAATTTGCGATTGTAGACGGTATTGTTTCGATTCGCAGTATGTTGAGTCAACTGCTGTGGATGTACCTGAAGCATCGCACAACGGGGTTTCTCTTCTTTTCATTCTCAGCTACCACCTATCTCCTATTTTTATTTTGCTCTACTGATTCTCACTTCTTCATTCATTCTTCTATATTAATCATTTGATTTTGATTTTACTAACTTTTGATTCTCTTATCTCTCAAAGCTTTTCCACTCTTTTTTACCAATTGATACTGCTGTAAAAAACTTTGTTTTTTCCTTAAAAATATACTTTTCCTTAATGTACTAGTAATATCAAGTCTATTTATCATTCGCCTAATCTTTTTTGATTTTATTGCGAATTTATTTATTTGAATAATTCTTTATCTGTCCTATAAATTATCATTACTATAATCTAAGCTTGTTTTGTATCTCTATTTATTAACTATTGTCTAATTTTACATCTAATACATCTAGCTTCTCATTTTTATTCTTTAAAATACGCTCATCATTCTCGTACTATTGATTCTTGATTTTTATAGAATAAATTCTCTTTTACTGTCTATTGTTTTCAATCTTCACCCTTTTTTTCAAACTAGTGAGGTTTGAGCCCTTACTCAATTTATGGAATGGTTAAAGAATTAACACAAATATTACTATTGTATTTTTGGTAAACTTTTATAACATGCTTAGGACCAAAAATTGTAACAAAACACCGCGACAAAAGAAATAGCAACATATAAACACGACTCAACACTAGGAAAGATTTCAGGAGAAAACAATACACAGTAAAATAACAACTAGTTTTTGAATTCAAACTAAAAATAAAACTGTTTTTGCTGTAATGAAAGTTGATAGGCACACTATAAATGGTTAGGCGCTTATACTTACATCAAACCCTACGTAATGTACCACCCCCGGCCGAGTTGAAATGCGTAACCGGAAAAGAAGGTGTGCATGCCTGGCACGAACACTCAAAGCGTGTTCTAGCGTGCTGCTCGTACTGACTCAGAGCAAGGGTGAGATGTAGGTGTAAGGGCAGTGCGTGTTCGTCGGGAACCTGGTGCATAAGATCGGTCAAGGCCCGTTCTTACACTGAAAATTGCGAATTGCGAATATTTCATCATTTATTTTTTTTAATTATGTTTCGCATTGATTTTTATTTTCATATGTATTTATTTGTTTATTTTAAATTCGTAAAATTAAATTTTATATTCTAGAAAAATATTTTTGTGCGCAAAACTATACAAATAATTTCAATCCTTGATAAAATATTATTTTTTGGTTTTAACTTAAAAAAAAATGTTTTTCATTATCAAAGCTTTTTAGACGATTTAAAAAGTAAACAACACTGGTTAAGCTAAAACATAAAAAGTGATGTGCTCTGAAAAACATTTTTTTTCTTGAACAAATAATGTTGGTCTTATTGGTGAAAATTTACAGCAGTTTTCCAATTTCAAAACCCTTGTATTTTGAAAAAGAGTATGCAAATTTCAATGCACGAAGTTGATTATAAAAGGGGAAATCGTGCTGAAATTATTACAAAGGCCATTTTTTTTTAACTCGAGAATGTAAAAATTTCAAAAGAAAGGTATATGTTTTAATGTTAAAATAATTCCCATTTCATAGAATATTGTGATTCACAGCCAAATTAACGTGATAATAACATATAGTGGGACATTTTTATAGTCTGGAAGGTATGACTTAAACTTCATTATACAACGGTCCAAACTTTAACGTGTATTTATTTTGAAAAATTCTTTTAAAACTCCTTTAACTTTCTGTCGCTTGAGCGCCCCTTCTTCGATGAAAAAAATAATTTAGCATTAAGTATGAATTTTCAAAAACACTTCAGTAGAAATATTCATACAATTGACTTTGGCGCCCCTAAATATTGTTTTTATATTTTAAACCAAATTAGTTAATTGTAATTCTATTTTATAATTCGGCGCCCTTTCTGTTTCAAATATCTAATGAAGATGTTATAGCTGACATGAAAATTATGTACAATCATCGATTTTGGCGCCCCCCAAGGGCTCCGGTCGCCAACTGCGCCAACCCCTAGGTACGGCGCTGCCCATAATGCAAATTATGAAAATTTAGAAATTTGCAAAATATACGGTATTTTGTTATAAGGCTAGTATGCAGATCGGAAGGAAAGGGGTCAAGAAACAGCTTTACGGACAGCAGAACAAAGGAGAGGGAGCGATTTCTTGGGGCTTTTCTTCACCCTCTCTGACTTGCTTGCGCTACCGCTGCTGCCCATTTGATTTTTTTCTTGACTGGTTCCTTCCGAAGTAATTGTAATTTTGTAATTTGTTGCTTTATTGGATACGATAACTTGTAGTGTGTACTTTTTGTCAAGTCAAGGAAGGAACTGTAGGATTTTACAATAGAGCCAAAATAAAGAAAAACAAATTTTCCAAACAAAGTTAATTAAAAAGTTTAAAACTAATTTAGAAATGAGCTTCTGATTGCACTTTTAAATGCCGAAGTGCGTATACCGCTATATTTTTTGAGTATTTATACTTTGATACTTACTGTATTATCAAAAAATATATTTTAGCGGAAGAATTGAAGATTTTAAATACATATCTGTTTGAATGTGCATTTTTGTAAAGCTCAGGCTGGTTTATGATAAGATGAAAATAAAACACATTTTTATGCTAAGCTAGGGGAAAAAACAAATAAAAGTTTATTTTACATTTATGGTTACGAATAACATAAATTCTGCAATATCTTTTCAATATGGTTTAAAATTGCTGGTGTTTGCCCAAGGTTACGCCGTATTGAAAAGTTACTACGGAAATGGGTCATGTATAATGGTGTTGTTCAATCAATATTTTTTTGTGTGGGTATAATAGGTTAGTATGTTTTTTTATCACTTTAGTTTGTAATGATAAGCAAAGTTTTTAAAAAAAATTCGTGCAATGATGAGAAAAAAGTGTATAAATCTTGCTTTATACTATTTAAAAATAGTTTATATATATTAAAAAATAAGGCATGTTACAGAGTTTCGTGAACAAATGCCAATAGTCATTTAGTGGATCCGTTATCAAATCTTTTCAAAAATAAGGAAAAAAAGGACCAGAACATTTTTTTTTGGGAAATTTCAACCTCTAATCTTTGAGTTTACCAAATATTTTTTTTCCAAACAGAGATTCGATTTTTCATTAGTTTTGATTGTTTTTGTAAATAAAATGCCACTGATGACTTTAAAAACTTAAATTCTAGAGTTTTTTTTTAATAGGTTCTATAAACTTACGAAAAACAATAGCTTATAGGACCATGAGCGCAAAAAAAAAAAGAATGTAATAATTTTAAACGAAGAACATCGGATGCCCGTCGATGATTTCCGGCTTGATCTGCATCTTCCGGTACTCTCCAGCCAGGTCGTTCATGTTCAGACGGCGACTGAAACAACACGAGAAAAAAAAACATAACATTAGAACATGTTCGCATCATCCAACGCAGCGCAACTCACTCCTTGATGTAAACCCGGCCCCGGAAGGCGGCCAAATGCGCGTAATAGGTCGGTGCCGGATAGGACACGG
Source organism: Culex pipiens pallens (assembly GCF_016801865.2). Taxonomy (NCBI): domain Eukaryota; kingdom Metazoa; phylum Arthropoda; class Insecta; order Diptera; family Culicidae; genus Culex; species Culex pipiens. Next base: position 86,134,809 of record NC_068939.1, on the reverse strand, counting down.
CCCGGTTGCAGCGTGCAAACATGTGACAGAGCGCGTACGTGACCGATTGCAGCTCGTCCGGATCGGAGTTGACGTCGTCGTAGAGGACGCAGTACTTGGTCGGCTTGGCCACGCCCTGGACCGCCTGGTGGGAAATCAGGAAAAACTGGTACTGATTCGGCGCCGTAATGTGCTTGTCCACGACCGTGCCCGGGGGAAGATTCTGGTTTCGGCCTTCGACATCGATGGTTCCGCGGGTCGGGAAGAAGCGCGCGTGGTGCCGCTTCTGGACCACGATGAACGTGACGGCGACCTTCGCGCCCGGACTTGTGGAGGCGACCGCACTCTGGATCGCGTTCAGTTCGATGGTTAGGATCTCGGAGAATTGTCCCTCGGAGACGCCATCCCGGTAGTACATGATCAGATCGGGGAGCGCGCCGTTGCACGTCTTGAACTGCAGGAGCTGCTTCTTGATGATGTTTTCGAGGTCGCGGATCATTTCGTCCTTGGGGTTCTGCAGGCGGTAGCAGCAGTTGTACCGGAATCCTTCCAGGTCGTACGAAGCGGCCACGCCCACCACACTCGGGATGTTGGTTTGTTCGGGCGAGGGATGGGTTACGTCCGCTCCGACGTACATGACGCGTTTGCGGATGAGGGGCGGCTTGCATTCCGGCTTCAGCACGTGGTTCGTCCCGTTGGTTTTGGCGTTGATCTGCGGCGAAGTGGTAGAAAAAAATCAGTACAATTTGGAGACTTAAAAAGGAAAACCCAGCTTACCTTAAGCCAAATGTTGTTGATGGTGCTCATATCGCCCGCCTTCTTGTACACCGTGTCCCCCTTGATACACTGCGTCAACAGACCGGTTACCAGCTCCGCTCGTTGCTTAACCTTCGAGTATTGATCACCCATGCCGGAAATGACCACGATGACAAAGTCCATTCTTTGCTTCTTCAAATCTTCAAAGATCGAGTCCACCTCACGGATGGCGTTGCGAAGGTCGCGCGGTTCGTAGTACGTCTGCTGCATCGAGAACGGCTCCAGCTGGATGCCATGCTTCCTGGACACTTGGAAAATGTTTTGCCCAAGCTGCTGGATCCCGGCCGGACGAGTGCGGTCGTCCAGGTTTAGGATTCTCCAGCGCAGCGGTTGCGGGTTGATCTGGATGAAGGACGCATTGTCCGCGCGCCATTGGCCTCGCGAGGGTGTGATTGTGACGTTGTTACGATACAGCACGCTCGGCGGTCCAATGATGCGTCCGTCGACAACCTCGAACGAATTGCCCACGCCAAAGCCAAAGTCCTTAATCGTCTTGCTGTTGTTGTAATCGATTTGGTTGAAAATGTCCATGATTTTGCCCTTCCGGGTGACCGTATCCGTGGCTGACCGTCGGATAATCATCTGGGTGCACTGGTCCGGATGCTTCTTGATCAACGCCTGTCCCGGCGGAATCGCACACAGTTCCATCGGCACCATAATGTTACGGATGGTGCTTCCGACGTGCATCACCGGCAGATCCGGGAACCTCAGACGAACTCCCTGCTTCTGGAAGTACGCCGCAACGGTCGATTCCGAACCATCCTCCAGTTTGAACTTTTGCGTACTGGCCGGTCCCTTCAAGCTGTTGTACTTGAACGTCTTTCCCACTCCGTTAGGTCCAGTGTAAACCACTTCCATGCCCTTCAGATAGTCATGCACCTGTTGGGCCAACCAACCGGCGAGAGATGTGGGAAGAGAATTACGGTTCAGCGAGGCCACCACATCGAGCACCGGGCCACCACGTGGGAACGCCTTGTGCGACACGTCAATGTTCAGGAACGGCTTCGAGCCCAGCAGCGCCGACTGGAACAGGCCGTACCACAGCTCGTGGTTTGCGCCGATGTCTTCCGGTTTGGTCGGCACGACATAGATCGATTTGCGGAACTGAAACGAAAGACAGGGGTTGTTATTGCTAGGTTGTAGATTTTACTAACATTTCTCTAGAAAACAATTCAATTCAATTTGTTCAATTTTGCTGACACAAATCGAAGGAATCATCAATTTCGCGAACGACAATTCAATATTACGCCCTTTTAAAATGTTAGTCTTGATTTAAAAAAAATATATTGTTTTAATGATCGGAAAATTATATTTTAACATTGAAAATCGAACCATTAGTTGCTGAGATATCGGAATTAGAAAATGGTGTGTTTTTTGGGTGAGACTTTTTTTTTTTTTTTTTCATAAAATTATTTTTATTAGGTCCTTTTCGGTACTGGGACCTGGTTAGGACCGAGTCGGCTTTTGTAATTACATTTGGCTTAATAATTACAGAGGATCTTGTGTGTAAATGTTAGTGGGAGGGGAGCCGATTACCCGCGGCCTACTCGGGGTTAGTAGGGAAGGGATTGATGTTAAAGACAAGGCATGGGATGGGAAGGGGGATTGTGTAGGGGTCTTGGTTGGCTCTGCTGGCCTTTGCGTTTTGTCCTCAGCCGCAACTCGGTGTCCAGCTGCTGGGGCGTTCTTGCTTTGCTTCCGGTGCAACCAGAAACGACGGCTTTGTGTGAAGGCGAGTTATACTAACAGAAGGAAAACTAACTGAAGGAAAACTAACTGGAAGAAAAACTAAATAGATATTTTGGAATCTAAGAGGAACTGATAGATCGGATAGAGAACATCAAGGTCTAGTTGAGATAACGCGTCTCGCATCGGAATTTCTGGTGGTCTTCCTCGGGCCCTGAGGGTATCTTTCAACTTAATTCTGTGAACATGGTGATCTGGACACGCCCATACGAGATGGTCGATGTCTTGATAACCCTGCCCACAGTCGCAAAGGTTCGTATCACTCATGTTGATACGGTACAGATGAGCCTTGGACGAGTAATGGTTCGACATAAGGCGGGACATCGTTCTGATGAATCCACGCGTCAAGTCCATTCCCTTGAACCAGGCTTTTCTTTGCACCTTAGGTCGTATGGAATACATCCAACGTCCCTTGGTGTCGTCGTCCCATTGTTTTTGCCAATCCAGAAGCGCACGCTGCCTCGGAAAACCGTAGCATTCTTGTAGGCTGATTGGCCTTTCAAAAATGTCTCCACTCTCAGCACCCTTCTTGGCGAGCAAGTCCGCCTTCTCATTACCCGGAATCGAGCAATGAGCGCGGACCCACACCACCGTGATGCTGAAGGACTGAGCCGCCAGGTTGTTTAAAGTCTTACGTATTTCCGTGAGGAAAAACGTAGACTCCCTGGTCGGCTTCAGAGACCGGATAGCCTCAACAGAGCTAAAGCTATCGGTGAAGATGAAGTAGTGATCAGGTGGCATGGTCTCGATGATTCGCAGTGCGCAGTAAACCGCGGCTAACTCTGCGACGTAAACCGAACTCGGGTCCTTCAGCTTAAAGAACAGCTGATAAGATTCATGATGAACACCGAAGCCCGTACAGCCGTCGAGCTTGGAGCCATCGGTGAAGAATCTGTTGTTTGGAGGAACATGGTTGTACTTTGATGCGAAGATCGACGGTACAACTCCCCGCAGAAGATGGTTTGGGATACCGCGAGTATCGGCTTTCATGGACGTGTCGAAGCCAATCAGGGTGCTGCTGGTTAACGGAGGCGTGCGCTGTACCGTTGTGCTCGGGCTCCACTCCCACGATGACATAAAGTCATAATATAGAAGCATGCGCCGAGACTCAACGTGAAGGTTCAGCAACGTTTCAAAGTTGTCAATTACCAGTTTATTCCTGTAATCACACCGGATCAGGAACCGGTAAGACAGTTCGTAGTAACGAGTTCGCAGAGGCAATACTCCCGCCAAGACCTCGAGGGTCATGTTGTGAGTTGAGTGCATGCATCCCAAGACAATGCGAAGACTTCGGTACTGTATCCGCTGGAGAACCAACAAGCGTGATTTCGCAGCTGACTGGAAGCAGAAACTGCCATATTCCAGCACCGAGAGTATCGTTGTCTTGTACAGTCGAAGCAGGTCAGAAGGATGAGCACCCCACCGGTTGCCAGAGACGCTGCGCAGAAAATTAGTTCTTTGCAGGCACTTTTGCTTCAGGTAGTTAATGTGCTTCCCCCATGTTCCCTTTTGATCGAAGATGGTACCCATGTACATGAAGTGGTCCGACTGCTCGATATTCTTTCCCGAGAGAGAAAGATTGAGCTGCGGCGGTTCATGCTTCCCCGTAAAAACGACCAGTTCCGTCTTCTCCGGAGAGAATTCAATACCCTTTCCAACTGCCCAATGGGCCAAGTTGTTCAGGGTATCTTGCAAGGGTTCTAGCAGATCGACTTCTTTCTTGGCAGCGATTGAAACCACTGCGTCATCTGCGTACTGTATAAGGGTGCAGTCTCCGGTCAAGCAATCGTCGATATCGCTGACATAGAAGTTATACATGGATGGACTAAGGCGTGAGCCTTGTGCCAAACCCATGTAACTTATCCGGGTGATTGCCAGATCACCTTGCACAAAGTGCATGTGTTTTTCTGACAACAGGTTGATGAGGAAGTTGCACATCGTCGGATTGAGACCGCTCCGCCGCAGCTTTACTCCCAACACCTCGATGGAGACTGAATCGAATGCACCCTTGATATCTAGGAAGACAGAAGCCATTTGCTGTTTTTTACCACGGGCTATGTCGATTCCTGTGGCCAGCAAGGCTAGACAGTCGCTTGTTCCCTTGCCTCTCCGGAAGCCATACTGCGTGTCAGACAGCAAGTGCTCTCGTTCCATCCATGGTTCGAGGCGGTCGAGGATCATCTTCTCCAGCAACTTGCGTAGACACGACAGCAAGCTGATTGGACGATACGAGTTGTGGTCGGACGCCGGCTTACCGGGCTTTTGAATGGCAACCACCCGGACCTGTCGCCATTCGTGTGGAATTACGTTCTGCTCCACCAACGTGTTGAACAGTTTCAACAGACGCTGCTTGGCGACGTCCGGAAGATTCTTCAGCAAGCTGAACTTGATCTTGTCCGGACCAGGAGCAGTGTTGTTGCCCGTCAATAGTGCTATGGAGAGCTCTACCATCGAGAAGGGAGGATTAGAATCGCTCCCATCAACAACGTCGAATGATGGTTGTGTCGGCACCGAGTCCGGGCACACCTTCTTGGCGAAATCCAATATCCACTTGTCCGATTTTTCCACACTCTCGTTCGGAACGGAACCTCTACGCATGGCCCTCGCAACGCGCCACAGAGTGCTCATGGACGTATCTGCTGGTAGTCCTTCAACGAACTCCCGCCAGTACATTCGCTTCTTCCGCTTCAGAGTATTACTGTACCTGCGATCAAGAGCTCTGTACTTTTGGAAGTTCGCTCGGAATTAGAAAATGGTGTTTTTTTCTGGTTCTTTGGTTATGTCGATTCCTGTGGCCAGCAAGGCTAGACAGTCGCTTGTTCCCTTGCCTCTCCGGAAGCCATACTGCGTGTCAGACAGCAAGTGCTCTCGTTCCATCCATGGTTCGAGGCGGTCGAGGATCATCTTCTCCAGCAACTTGCGTAGACACGACAGCAAGCTGATTGGACGATACGAGTTGTGGTCGGACGCCGGCTTACCGGGCTTTTGAATGGCAACCACCCGGACCTGTCGCCATTCGTGTGGAATTACGTTCTGCTCCACCAACGTGTTGAACAGTTTCAACAGACGCTGCTTGGCGACGTCCGGAAGATTCTTCAGCAAGCTGAACTTGATCTTGTCCGGACCAGGAGCAGTGTTGTTGCCCGTCAATAGTGCTATGGAGAGCTCTACCATCGAGAAGGGAGGATTAGAATCGCTCCCATCAACAACGTCGAATGATGGTTGTGTCGGCACCGAGTCCGGGCACACCTTCTTGGCGAAATCCAATATCCACTTGTCCGATTTTTCCACACTCTCGTTCGGAACGGAACCTCTACGCATGGCCCTCGCAACGCGCCACAGAGTGCTCATGGACGTATCTGCTGGTAGTCCTTCAACGAACTCCCGCCAGTACATTCGCTTCTTCCGCTTCAGAGTATTACTGTACCTGCGATCAAGAGCTCTGTACTTTTGGAAGTTCGCTCGGAATTAGAAAATGGTGTGTTTTTTGGGTGAGACTTTTTTTTTTTTTTTTTTTCATAAAATTATTTTTATTAGGTCCTTTTCGGTACTGGGACCTGGTTAGGACCGAGTCGGCTTTTGTAATTACATTTGGCTTAATAATTACAGAGGATCTTGTGTGTAAATGTTAGTGGGAGGGGAGCCGATTACCCGCGGCCTACTCGGGGTTAGTAGGGAAGGGATTGATGTTAAAGACAAGGCATGGGATGGGAAGGGGGATTGTGTAGGGGTCTTGGTTGGCTCTGCTGGCCTTTGCGTTTTGTCCTCAGCCGCAACTCGGTGTCCAGCTGCTGGGGCGTTCTTGCTTTGCTTCCGGTGCAACCAGAAACGACGGCTTTGTGTGAAGGCGAGTTATACTAACAGAAGGAAAACTAACTGAAGGAAAACTAACTGGAAGAAAAACTAAATAGATATTTTGGAATCTAAGAGGAACTGATAGATCGGATAGAGAACATCAAGGTCTAGTTGAGATAACGCGTCTCGCATCGGAATTTCTGGTGGTCTTCCTCGGGCCCTGAGGGTATCTTTCAACTTAATTCTGTGAACATGGTGATCTGGACACGCCCATACGAGATGGTCGATGTCTTGATAACCCTGCCCACAGTCGCAAAGGTTCGTATCACTCATGTTGATACGGTACAGATGAGCCTTGGACGAGTAATGGTTCGACATAAGGCGGGACATCGTTCTGATGAATCCACGCGTCAAGTCCATTCCCTTGAACCAGGCTTTTCTTTGCACCTTAGGTCGTATGGAATACATCCAACGTCCCTTGGTGTCGTCGTCCCATTGTTTTTGCCAATCCAGAAGCGCACGCTGCCTCGGAAAACCGTAGCATTCTTGTAGGCTGATTGGCCTTTCAAAAATGTCTCCACTCTCAGCACCCTTCTTGGCGAGCAAGTCCGCCTTCTCATTACCCGGAATCGAGCAATGAGCGCGGACCCACACCACCGTGATGCTGAAGGACTGAGCCGCCAGGTTGTTTAAAGTCTTACGTATTTCCGTGAGGAAAAACGTAGACTCCCTGGTCGGCTTCAGAGACCGGATAGCCTCAACAGAGCTAAAGCTATCGGTGAAGATGAAGTAGTGATCAGGTGGCATGGTCTCGATGATTCGCAGTGCGCAGTAAACCGCGGCTAACTCTGCGACGTAAACCGAACTCGGGTCCTTCAGCTTAAAGAACAGCTGATAAGATTCATGATGAACACCGAAGCCCGTACAGCCGTCGAGCTTGGAGCCATCGGTGAAGAATCTGTTGTTTGGAGGAACATGGTTGTACTTTGATGCGAAGATCGACGGTACAACTCCCCGCAGAAGATGGTTTGGGATACCGCGAGTATCGGCTTTCATGGACGTGTCGAAGCCAATCAGGGTGCTGCTGGTTAACGGAGGCGTGCGCTGTACCGTTGTGCTCGGGCTCCACTCCCACGATGACATAAAGTCATAATATAGAAGCATGCGCCGAGACTCAACGTGAAGGTTCAGCAACGTTTCAAAGTTGTCAATTACCAGTTTATTCCTGTAATCACACCGGATCAGGAACCGGTAAGACAGTTCGTAGTAACGAGTTCGCAGAGGCAATACTCCCGCCAAGACCTCGAGGGTCATGTTGTGAGTTGAGTGCATGCATCCCAAGACAATGCGAAGACTTCGGTACTGTATCCGCTGGAGAACCAACAAGCGTGATTTCGCAGCTGACTGGAAGCAGAAACTGCCATATTCCAGCACCGAGAGTATCGTTGTCTTGTACAGTCGAAGCAGGTCAGAAGGATGAGCACCCCACCGGTTGCCAGAGACGCTGCGCAGAAAATTAGTTCTTTGCAGGCACTTTTGCTTCAGGTAGTTAATGTGCTTCCCCCATGTTCCCTTTTGATCGAAGATGGTACCCATGTACATGAAGTGGTCCGACTGCTCGATATTCTTTCCCGAGAGAGAAAGATTGAGCTGCGGCGGTTCATGCTTCCCCGTAAAAACGACCAGTTCCGTCTTCTCCGGAGAGAATTCAATACCCTTTCCAACTGCCCAATGGGCCAAGTTGTTCAGGGTATCTTGCAAGGGTTCTAGCAGATCGACTTCTTTCTTGGCAGCGATTGAAACCACTGCGTCATCTGCGTACTGTATAAGGGTGCAGTCTCCGGTCAAGCAATCGTCGATATCGCTGACATAGAAGTTATACATGGATGGACTAAGGCGTGAGCCTTGTGCCAAACCCATGTAACTTATCCGGGTGATTGCCAGATCACCTTGCACAAAGTGCATGTGTTTTTCTGACAACAGGTTGATGAGGAAGTTGCACATCGTCGGATTGAGACCGCTCCGCCGCAGCTTTACTCCCAACACCTCGATGGAGACTGAATCGAATGCACCCTTGATATCTAGGAAGACAGAAGCCATTTGCTGTTTTTTACCACGGGCTATGTCGATTCCTGTGGCCAGCAAGGCTAGACAGTCGCTTGTTCCCTTGCCTCTCCGGAAGCCATACTGCGTGTCAGACAGCAAGTGCTCTCGTTCCATCCATGGTTCGAGGCGGTCGAGGATCATCTTCTCCAGCAACTTGCGTAGACACGACAGCAAGCTGATTGGACGATACGAGTTGTGGTCGGACGCCGGCTTACCGGGCTTTTGAATGGCAACCACCCGGACCTGTCGCCAATCGTGTGGAATTATGTTCTGCTCCACCAACGTGTTGAACAGATTCAACAGACGCTGCTTGGCGACGTCCGGAAGATTCTTCAGCAAGCTGAACTTGATCTTGTCCGGACCAGGAGCAGTGTTGTTGCCCGTCAATAGTGCTATGGAGAGCTCTACCATCGAGAAGGGAGGATTAGAATCGCTCCCATCAACAACGTCGAATGATGGTTGTGTCGGCACCGAGTCCGGGCACACCTTCTTGGCGAAATCCAATATCCACTTGTCCGATTTTTCCACACTCTCGTTCGGAACGGAACCTCTACGCATGGCCCTCGCAACGCGCCACAGAGTGCTCATGGACGTATCTGCTGGTAGTCCTTCAACGAACTCCCGCCAGTACATTCGCTTCTTCCGCTTCAGAGTATTACTGTACCTGCGATCAAGAGCTCTGTACTTTTGGAAGTTCGCTCGGAATCCACACTTGCAGAAGTCCACATAAGCTTCTGACCTGGCCACCGAGAGATCCGTACACTCCTTGTCCCACCAGGGAAGTGGAGGGCGCGTTCGGATGTATGGTCCCGGGACGGGTTTCGTCTGAGCTTGTAACGCACTGTCATAGATCAAATTAGCCAGAAAAGCATATTCTTCAAGCGGTGCCAACCCATCTCGCAACTCAACTCCAATGGAGACTGCCTCCGCGTACTGTTTCCAGTCGATATTTCGCGTCAGATCGTAAGGCATCTCCACCGTTGTCGATTGCTGTGGGCCATGGCTAACCAGAATAGCGATCGGCAAATGATCACTGCCACGAGGATCTTGGAGCACGTTCCAGTCACAGAGAACTGCCAGACTGTTGGAACAGAGCGACAAGTCGATGGCACTCGCCTTCGTACCGGACGTGGTTGGCGTTGGTGGTGTTGCAATGCGCGTAACTTGCTTGTCCCTGTTTAGGAGGGTCATCTGGAAGTCGTCGCACAGTTCGTGAATCAGATATGCTTGAGGGTCTGTCTTGTGACTTCCCCACTCGGTGCTGTGAAGATTAAAGTCACCCAGAACCAGTCGCGGTGCCTGCAACAGCTCAAGCATACCCCACAACTTTTGTCGAGTTAACGACACCTGTGGAGGAACGTAGACGGACACAATGCAAATGTCCAGTCCTCTGATCCTGGCCTGTACTGCGACTGCTTCGATTCCTCCTAGCTTCGGGAGCGTGACCTTTCTAAAAGTGTGGCATTTCCTGATCCCAATCAGTACGCCTCCACCTCTATTTGGTCCTGCCCTGCTCTCTGTGATGATGTTGTACCCCCGGAAAGCTGGCGTCTCATCTCCGATAAGAAACGTTTCGCTCAGCGCAAACACATCACAGACCCGTTCGAATGCGAATTGTTGAAAATCGTTTAACTTGGGGGTTAAACTTCTACAATTCCATTGTAGAAAGGAGATGCCGTTTTTCGTTTTTGGTGTATTACCCATCAAAGGAAATGAACGACAAGAGGGGCATCGTGCTAGCAAGCTGTTTCCCGATGTGTCTAGCGAGAGGCTCAAACCGCTTTATGATTAAACGCGTCGGTTCACTCACAAAAGAGCACAGCCATTCCACGATTGTGGAAAAAGTAAGGACTCCTTTGAAGGCATCGGTGATCGGATTCGGTTGAGGAACCGGTTTCAGAGGGATCTTTGGCAGTTTGGGAACGGGCTTCAGCGGCTTGGGAACTGGCTTCGGTGCCGGCTTCGGAGCGGGCTTACCCGACGGACCGAAAGGAAAATCCTCCTCAAAGTTCAACGAGTCACTTTCCTTACCCTTGCCGCCAGCGGCTTTTCTGGACTTGGAAGCCTTGTTGCGCTTCGGGTTTGGCCCGGAAGAGTCACTTTCCTCGTCTTTCTGGAAGAGAACCTCCACATCGGATTCCTCGTCCTCCGAATCTTCATCCGCCAAAGGAGCGAAGCGATTGGAGTGAGTCACCTTACTAAGGATTTCCGCAAAGGACTTCTTGGAGCGTTCCCTCAAGGATCGCTTCATCTTGTCCTCGCGCTCCTTGTACTTTGGGCACTGCCGAGTTTTGTGCGGTTCCCCGCCACAAAGCAGGCATTTTTCAGCCTGCTTTTGGCAATCCACGTCCTTGTGGGGGCCGGCGCACTTTGAGCACTTGCTCTTGTTGCTGCAGTAGGTCTTGGTGTGTCCCAACTGCTGGCAGTTTTCGCAGCTCATCACTCGCGGAACGTACAATCGAACTGGAAGCCGAAGCTTGTACAGCTCAATGTAGTCCGGCAGAGCTGACCCTGCAAAAGTCACCCGGAACGAGGCAGAAGGAATGAACTTCTTCTGGCCACCCTCGGTGATGACGTTGCCCAGTTGCCGGCACTCGAGTACCTCCACAGCTGGAAGTTTAGGGTTCTTGAAGCGTCCCACCGCCCTTGAGAGGTCGACAAGCGACAGACTGTCATCGGTCACCACGCCATCGATTTCGACTTTGTGGGCCGGAATCCAAACACGGTACTCAATGCTGAACCGCAGATCAGTTACGATCTGATTCGCTTGCATCGCGGAGTTCACGATCACGCGGAGCTTGCTCTTGTTCAGCTTGGTACATTCGACCACCCCAGGATAGTGCTTCTGCAAATCCTTGGTGATCTGTACAAAGTTTAACGGCTTCTGTTTGGGCCGGAAGAAGACCACCCATTCCGTTTGCGATCCCTCTTGATACTGACGAGGACGAGGAATCGGTTTTTGAGAATGAGGATTCAGGGGCGGGGGGGGATTTGGATCCGGATTTGGCACCGGTGTTTTAGGAGGAATTGGGTCTGGATTGGGAGGAATCGGTTCTGGAGTCAAGGGAGGAATCGGGTCTGGAGTCAAGGGAGGAATCGGGTCTGGAGTCAAGGGAGGAATCGGTGGTTGAGGGGGAACCGGATTCGGATCTGATTTAGAACGCTTTCGCTTCGTCCTCTTAGACCCGTCCGAGGATCCCCCTTTACCGCCAGCATCCTTATCCTTCAGGAAGAGGTCCCTGTTGGTAGTGTTTGAAGGAACTCCCAAAACAGAGTCCTCCATTTCCACGTCCTCGTCACCCTCAAGGGTTGAATCGAAGTCGAATTCCTCATGGTCCGACTCGGTCGGATCCATGTTTGCGAAGAAACGCGATAAACTAAACGAAAATGAAAGTGATGAAACTAATCGCAAAAGTAAAAAAGGAGAAAGAAAAAAAAACTAACCGAAAAAAAAACTATGAGAAAAAAAAAAAAACAAAAAAAAAACTAAACGCTAACAAAAAACTCGCCTTTTGCACTCACCGCCGAACTGGCCGCACTGGCTGCCGCCCGCAGCGGGATGCGCGGGAAGCTCGTTTGCGCGCGCTTGTTGTTGTTGTTGTTGTGCTGCCTGCTGCCAGCCACGTAAACAACGGGGGATGTCTCCGACCTGGCCTGGCCGAAAACTGGTCCGCCGACCGCAGTCGACTCTCCGGGGCCGATTCCACCGGCCAACGACCGTCTCTCGCCTCAGCTGCCTCCGCAGCCGCTGCTGCTGACTCCTCCTGCTGCTGCTGCTCGGATACGGGAACTCGTTCCTTCTCCGCCGCTGCACCGCCGCCGTGTCCACGACGACCAGATTGTGGCCTCTCTGACCAACGGAACGGGCTTGTCCGCTCGCACACGCCTCGGAATCGCCGTGAAAAACGCGCCAAACACACCGCGAAAAAAACACGACCACGCGCTGAGACTTCTGCCGGAGCAATGTGGGTGAGACTTAGAAAACAACATTTTCCTGTTTTTAAACCTTTGCATACATTCTCCTGTCAAACTCGGTACGAGTCGGTCGTGTTGACGAGTTGTCTCTTACGCGAGTTTTTTAGCGCGATATTTCGGCGTTTTCGACGGCGATTTTCCGTTCCGGCGGTTGCAGGTGGTGCGAGGCACCACGTTTTGGACGCAGCGGACACGGCGACGGCGCAGAAGCGGCGGTTCCCCAAGGCAGCTTCCCGAGTTCCCGCTACCGTGAGGCGGCAGCAGGAGGAGGCGGCGGCAGACGCAGACGAGCGGTGGTCGCAGGAGGCGGCCCCGGAGAGTCGACTGCGGTCGGCGGACCAGTTTTCGGCCAGGCCAGGTCGGAGACAACCCCGGTGTTTGTGTGTGGCTGGCAGCAGGCAGCACAACAACAACAACAAGCGCGCGAAAACGAGCTTCCCGCGCATCCCGCTGCGGGCGGCAGCTAGTGCGGCCAGTTCGGCGGTGAGTGTGAAAGGCGAGTTTTTTGTTTGCTTTTAGTTTTTTTTTTCTCATGGTTTTTTTTTTGTTAGTCATTTTTTTTCTCTTGCCTGGGTTTTTTTTTTCTTTTTCGCGTAAATCTTGATTAGCTTTTGTATTAGTTTTTCTTTCGTTTTTCATTCCAACCATGGATCCGGATGAGGACCAGGTGGAAAAAATGTCCGAGTCCGAAGACTGGGACACGGACAACGAGGGTGAAGTTGATCCTCTCCCAGGAGTGCCCTCTAACCAAACCGCGTTGGAACTCTACGGAAAGGACACCAAGGTCGTTGTGAAGGGCACTGGCGGGCGCAAAGCGAAGAAACGCAAGTCTCGACTGTCTCCGAAACCATACCCAAAACCTGATCCCACTTCCCCTCCAACACAAAAACCGGATTCAGCTCTTCCACTGAATCCAAGTCCTCTGGTCCCAACAAATCCAACTCCTATTCCAACGAACCCAACTCCTCCGATCCCGCCAAATACGAATCCAATTCCACCGGCACCAACCCCTCCGATTCCGCCAAATCCGAATCCTATTCCACCGGCACCAACCCCTCCGATCCCTCCAAATCCAAATCCACCAGGTGACAAGGAAAGACGAGTTCAAGCTCGCGCTCGCCAGTACGTGGGGGGCTCGCAGACGGAGTGGGTGGTCTTCTTCCGGCCCAAACAAAAACCCCTTAACTTCGTTCGGATCACAAAAGATCTCAGAGGCGACTCGTCCACCTGTTCAACCTGTTCATTGAACAGGTAGCCGATTTCAAGCGAATAATTATTTTATTTAAGTACCACGGTGCTTTTTAAACCAGCAACATACAATAATTGTTTATTACAATTTTTGTTTGAATATACGTTAACAAAATCAACGCCCTATGTTCAGCAGCGCTGCATGCACCGAAAAAGCTTTGGCCCGCCACCCTTTACTCTTTACCTCTCTTTACAACCCACCAATACTAAAGCGAGCCAGCCTAGCGGGCCACGCGCAAATGCTCGTCGCGTTCAACACCGACCCTCTGAACGTCGGGGAAAAAATCTCCATTAGGTTTTACGCCAACTCGATTTTTAGGTTAGAAATTTGACAGTTCGGCTGCACTGTTTACATTTTTTTGCACGTGTGTCTAAGTAAAAATGTGTGTGCGTGTGCGCTCGTGACGTCACGCTGTAAAACCTAATACAGAAAAAATTCAACACATGTAAAGAGCTTCCTATTCATACGCAGCGGCAGTATCGATGTGTTGGTAAATCAGGTTCAATCTGAGAGCGTGAACTGACAGCATTTTTGGGAGGGAGCGAAATGCCACCCCCAGGCCCCAGCCGACTTAGCTCGCTCAGCTCTCCAGGGAGCTGCATGCAAAAGGTAAACAAGCCAGCGCGTTGACAGCACGTTGAGAGCATGATTAAATGAGAGAGCGCGAGAGCACCACAGATATTGCTCTATATTTGGCGCACTTTTAGGCATCAGGCTATTTTTTTTTTTTTTTTTTCATAAAATTATTTTTATTAGGTCCTTTTCGGTACTGGGACCTGGTTAGGACCGAGTCGGCTTTTGTAATTACATTTGACTTAATAATTACAGAGGATCTTGTGTGTAAATGTTAGAGGGAGGGAAGCCGATTACCCGCGGCCTACTCGGGGTTAGTAGGGAAGGGATTGATGTTAAAGACAAGGCGTGGGAAGGGAAGGGGGATTGTGTAGGGGTCTTGGTTGGCTCTGCTGGCCTTTGCGTTTTGTCCTCAGCCGCAACTCGGTGTCCAGCTGCTGGGGCGATCTTGCTTTGCTTCCGGTGCAACCAGAAACGACGGCTTTGTGTGAAGGCGAATTATACTAACTAGAGGAAAACTAACTGAAGGGAAACTAACTGGAAGAAAACTAAATAGATATTTTGGAATCTAAGAGGAACTGATAGATAGGATAGAGAACATCAAGGTCTAGTTGAGAAAGCGCGTCTCGCATCGGGATTTCTGGTGGTCTTCCTCGGGCCCTGAGGGTATCTTTCAACTTAAAGGCATCAGGCTATGTTGCGCAGACTGGAATGTTCAACTGCGCGCGTTGAACCTCTGCGATCTTCTTTGTTACTAGTGGATTCTTGCTCTACTGGAAAGTGATGTAATGTTAAGTTAAGATAGTGTGATTGATAGATTGAATTGAAACAATTGAAACAAAAAAGTACTGTGCTTTTTTCCAGAATCGGGACACATGAGAAAAATTATGACAGTAGTTTCAATTATGATCGTTATTTTATTTTTCGGATGGTTCTATTTAAAGCGGATTTTAAGCGGTCCTTAAAAAGTTTAAGATTTGATGCCATTAAATGCTCCAAAAACGACTGTGTTTATTCAGACTGTAGTCCCGGTTCACTCTATAGTTGAATCTATTATTATCATATACTGTAGCATGAATTTGTTCTGAAAACTTTTTTTTCACTTATGCTAAAAATAAATATTTGAATTATCTCGGATTCATGTAGTTTTGTTTTTAACATCAAAAGCTCTTCAATTCAATTCTCTAAAAATTTGACAAAGGATCAAAAGCGATACGACCTGGTTCTAAAAAGTATAGAGTAAAATGTCAATTTAATTTTTAAATAGTAACCAAGTTAGCTCAATATTAGTTGGGCTTAAAAAAGCCCAACAAACAGTTTTCTTTTGTTAAGGATGTGCTGTTTTTTCTAACATCCTGATGAATAGTTTAAAAATTCAGTATAATATTCAATAACTTCCCTTGAATTTCGATAAGGATGGCAAAGCGATTGCTCTATTTTTCCACATTCCCCACGCTAATGATTAAGTCTTAAAAATAAATTTTAAAAGCCTTAATCATAATTTTAATTGAATTTGTATAAACAGAAAATTATAATAGTATAAAAATAATAAAACGTAAAAATAAAAGCCATTGGAAAGAAAAAAGCTGTAAAAACATTTTTTAACATTGAACAGGTACATCATTCGGGCACGAGTCGCCTCTGAAAGATCTGCATAACCATTATCCTGGGCTGGTACAATGTACTAAGCTGAACAAGAGCAAGCTCAGCGTGATCGTGAACTCCGCCGAGGAAGCTAACCAGATCGTGAAAGACATTCGGTTCTGTGTCGAGTACCGTGTTTGGATTCCGGCCCACAAAGTCGAAATCGACGGCGTGGTGACCGATGACAGTCTGTCGCTTGTCGACCTCTCAAGGGCGGTGGGACGCTTCAAGAACCCTAAACTTCCAGCTGTGGAGGTACTCGAGTGCCGGCAACTGGGCAACGTCACCACCGAGAGTGGCCAGAAGAAGTTCATTCCTTCTGCCTCGTTTCGGGTGACTTTTGCAGGGTCAGCTCTGCCGGACTACATTGAGCTGTACAAGCTTCGGCTTCCAGTTCGATTGTACGTTCCGCGTGTGATGAGCTGCGAAAACTGCCAGCAGTTGGGACACACCAAGACCTACTGCAGCAACAAGAGCAAGTGCTCAAAGTGCGCAGGCCCCCACAAGGACGTGGAATGCCAAAAGCAGGCTGAAAAATGCCTGCTTTGTGGCGGGGAACCGCACAAAACTCGGCAGTGCCCAAAGTACAAGGAGCGCGAGGACAAGATGAAGCGATCCTTGAAGGAACGCTCCAAGAAGTCCTTCGCGGAAATCCTTAGTCAGGCGAACCAATCCAATCGTTTCGCCCCCTTGGCAGATGATTCGGGGGACGAGGAAAACGAGGAGGAAGTCCTCTTCCGGAGAGACGAGGAAAGTGACTCTTCCGGACCAAATCCGAAGCGCAACAAGGTTTCCAAGTCCACAAAAGCCGCTGGCGGCAAGGGTAAGGAAAGTGACTCGTTGAACTTCGAGGAGGATTTTCCTTTCGGTCCGTCGGGTAAGCCCGCTCCGAAGCCGACACCAAAGCCGGCACCGATTCCTCTCAAGCCGCTGAAGCCCGTTCCCAAGCTGCCAAAGATCCCCCTAAAACCGGTTCCTCAACCGAATCCGATCACCGATGCCTTCAAAGGAGTCCTTCCTTTTTCCACAATCGTGGAATGGCTGTGCTCTTTCGTGAGTGAACCGACGCGTTTAATCATAAAGCGGTTTGAGCCTCTCGCTAGACACATTGGGAAACAGCTTGCTAGCACGATGCCCCCCTTGTCGTTCATTTCCTTTGATGGGTAATACACCAAAAACGAAAAACGGCATCTCCTTTCTACAATGGAATTGTAGAAGTTTAACCCCCAAGTTAAACGATTTTCAACAATTCGCATTCGAACGGTACTGTGATGTGTTTGCGCTGAGCGAAACGTTTCTTATCGGAGATGAGACGCCAGCTTTCCGGGGGTACAACATCATCACAGAGAGCAGGGCAGGACCAAATAGAGGTGGAGGCGTACTGATTGGGATCAGGAAATGCCACACTTTTAGAAAGATCACGCTCCCGAAGCTAGGAGGAATCGAAGCAGTCGCAGTACAGGCCAGGATCAGAGGACTGGACATTTGCATTGTGTCCGTCTACGTTCCTCCACAGGTTTCGTTAACTCGACAAAAGTTGTGGAGTATGCTTGAGCTGTTGCAGGCACCGCGACTGGTTCTGGGTGACTTTAATCTTCACAGCACCGAGTGGGGAAGTCACAAGACAGACCCTCAAGCATATCTGATTCATGAACTTTGCGACGACTTCCAGATGACCCTCCTAAACAGGGACAAGCAAGTTACGCGGATCGCAACACCACCAACGCCAACCACGTCCGGTACGAAGGCGAGTGCCATCGACTTGTCGCTCTGTTCCAACAGTCTGGCAGTTCTTTGTGACTGGAACGTGCTTCAAGATCCTCGTGGCAGTGATCATTTGCCGATCGCTATTCTGGTTAGCCATGGCCCACAGCAATCGACAACGGTGGAGATGCCTTACGATCTGACGCGAAATATCGACTGGAAACAGTACGCGGAGGCAGTCTCCATTGGAGTTGAGTTGCGAGCTGGGTTGGCACCGCTTGAAGAATATGCGTTTCTGGCTAATTTGATCTATGACAGTGCGTTACAAGCTCAGACAAAACCCGTCCCGGGACCGTACATCCGAACGCGCCCTCCACTTCCCTGGTGGGACAAGGAGTGTACGGATCTCTCGGCGGCCAGGTCTGTAGCTTATGTGGACTTCTGCAAGTGTGGATCCCCAGTGAACTTCCAAAGGTATAGAGCTCTTGATCGCAGGTACAGTAATACTCTGAAGCGGAAGAAGCGAATGTACTGGCGGGAGTTCGTTGAAGGACTACCAGCAGATACGTCCATGAGCACTCTGTGGCGCGTTGCGAGGGCCATGCGAAGAGGTTCCGTTCCGAACGAGAGTGTGGAAAAATCGGACAAGTGGATATTGGATTTCGCCAAGAAGGTGTGCCCGGACTCGGTGCCGACACAACCATCATTCGACGTTGTTGATGGGAGCGATTCTAATCCTCCCTTCTCGATGGTAGAGCTCTCCATAGCACTATTGACGGGCAACAACACTGCTCCTGGTCCGGACAAGATCAAGTTCAGCTTGCTGAAGAATCTTCCGGACGTCGCCAAGCAGCGTCTGTTGAAACTGTTCAACACGTTGGTGGAGCAGAACGTAATTCCACACGAATGGCGACAGGTCCGGGTGGTTGCCATTCAAAAGCCCGGTAAGCCGGCGTCCGACCACAACTCGTATCGTCCAATCAGCTTGCTGTCGTGTCTACGCAAGTTGCTGGAGAAGATGATCCTCGACCGCCTCGAACCATGGATGGAACGAGAGCACTTGCTGTCAGACACGCAGTATGGCTTCCGGAGAGGCAAGGGAACAAGCGACTGTCTAGCCTTGCTGGCCACAGGGATCGACATAGCCCGTGGTAAGAAACAGCAAATGGCTTCTGTCTTTCTAGACATCAAGGGTGCATTCGATTCAGTCTCCATCGATGTGTTGGGAGTAAAGCTGCGGCGGAGCGGTCTCAATCCGACGATGTGCAACTTCCTCATCAACCTGTTGTCAGAAAAACACATGCACTTTGTGCAAGGTGATCTGGCAATCACCCGGATAAGTTACATGGGTTTGGCACAAGGCTCACGCCTTAGCCCATCCATGTATAACTTCTACGTCAGCGATATCGACGATTGCTTGACCGGAGACTGCACCCTTATACAGTACGCAGATGACGCAGTGGTTTCAATCGCTGCCAAGAAGGAAGTCGATCTGCTAGAACCCTTGCAAGATACCCTGAACAACTTGGCCCATTGGGCAGTTGAAAAGGGTATTGAATTCTCTCCGGCGAAGACGGAACTGGTCGTTTTTACAGGGAAGCATGAACCGCCGCAGCTCAATCTTTCTCTCTCGGGAAAGACTATCGAGCAGTCGGACCACTTCATGTACATGGGTACCATCTTCGATCAAAAGGGAACATGGGGGAAGCACATTAACTACCTGAAGCAAAAGTGCCTGCAAAGAACTAATTTTCTGCGCAGTGTCTCTGGCAACCGGTGGGGTGCTCATCCTTCTGACCTGCTTCGACTGTACAAGACAACGATACTCTCGGTGCTGGAATATGGCAGTTTCTGCTTCCAGTCAGCTGCGAAATCACGCTTGTTGGTTCTCCAGCGGATACAGTACCGAAGTCTTCGCATTGTCTTGGGATGCATGCACTCAACTCACAACATGACCCTCGAGGTCTTGGCGGGAGTGTTGCCTCTGCGAACTCGTTACTACGAACTGTCTTACCGGTTCCTGATCCGGTGTGATTACAGGAATAAACTGGTAATTGACAACTTTGAAACGTTGCTGAACCTTCACGTTGAGTCTCGGCGCATGCTTCTATATTATGACTTTATGTCATCGTGGGAGTGGAGCCCGAGCACAACGGTACAGCGCACGCCTCCGTTAACCAGCAGCACCCTGATTGGCTTCGACACGTCCATGAAAGCCGATACTCGCGGTATCCCAAACCATCTTCTGCGGGGAGTTGTACCGTCGATCTTCGCATCAAAGTACAACCACGTTCCTCCAAACAACAGATTCTTCACCGATGGCTCCAAGCTCGACGGCTGTACGGGCTTCGGTGTTTATCATGAATCTTATCAGCTGTTCTTTAAGCTGAAGGACCCGAGTTCGGTTTACGTCGCAGAGTTAGCCGCGGTTTACTGCGCACTGCGAATCATCGAGACCATGCCACCTGATCACTACTTCATCTTCACCGATAGCTTTAGCTCTGTTGAGGCTATCCGGTCTCTGAAGCCGACCAGGGAGTCTGCGTTTTTCCTCACGGAAATACGCAAGACTTTAAACAACCTGGCGGCTCAGTCCTTCAGCATCACGGTGGTGTGGGTCCGCGCTCATTGCTCGATTCCGGGTAATGAGAAAGCGGACTTGCTCGCCAAGAAGGGTGCTGAGAGTGGAGACATTTTTGAAAGGCCAATTAGCCTACAAGAATGCTACGGTTTGCCGAGGCAGCGTGCGCTCCTGGATGGGACGACGACACCAAGGGACGTTGGATGTATTCCATACGACCTAAGGTGCAAAGAAAAGCCTGGTTCAAGGGAATGGACTTGACGCGTGGATTCATCAGAACGATGTCCCGCCTTATGTCGAACCATTACTCGTCCAAGGCTCATCTTTACCGTATCAACATGAGTGATACGAACTTATGCGACTGTGGGCATGGTTATCAGGACATCGACCATCTCGTATGGGCGTGTCCAGATCACCATGTTCACAGAATTAAGTTGAAAGATACCCTCAGGGCCCGAGGAAGACCACCAGAAATACCGATGCGAGACGCACTATCTCAACTAGACCTTGATGTTCTCTATCCTATCTATCAGTTCCTCTCAGATTCCAAAATATCTATTTAGTTTTCTTCCAGTTAGTTTTCCTTCAGTTAGTTTTCCTCCAGTTAGTATAACTCGCCTTCACACAAAGCCGTCGTTTCTGGTTGCACCGGAAGCAAAGCAAGATCGCCCCAGCAGCTGGACACCGAGTTGCGGCTGAGGACAAAACGCAAAGGCCAGCAGAGCCAACCAAGACCCCTACACAATCCCCCTTCCCATCCCATGCCTTGTGTCTGGCAGCAGGCATCACAACACAACAACAACAACAAGCGCGGCGAAAAACGAGCTTCCCGCGCAGCCCCCTGCGGGCGGCAGCCAGTGCGGCCAGTTCGGCGGTGAGTGCAAAAGGCGAGTTTTTTGTTAGCGTTTAGTTTTTTTTTTTTTTCTCATAGTTTTTTTTTTTTCGGCTATTTTTTTTTTTTTTTTTTTTTTTTTTTTTTTTTTCTCTCCTTTTTTACTTTTGCGATTAGTTTCATCACTTTTATTTTCGTTTAGTTTATCGCGTTTTCTTCGCAAACATGGATCCGACCGAGTCGGACCATGAGGAATGCGACTTCGATTCAACCCTTGAGGGTGACGAGGACGTGGACATGGCGGACTCCGTTTTGGGAGTTCCTTCAAACACCACCAACAGGGACCTCTTCCTGAAGGATAAGGATGCTGGCGGTAAAGGGGGATCCTCGGACGGATCTAAGAGGACGAAGCGAAAGCGTCCTAAATCAGATCCGAATCCGGTTCCCCCTCAACCACCGATTCCTCCCTTGACTCCAGACCCGATTCCTCCCAATCCAGATCCAATTCCTCCCAATCCAGACCCAATTCCTCCTAAAACACCGGAGCCGAATCCGGATCCTAATCCCCCTCCGCCCCTGAATCCTCATTCTCAAAAACCGATTCCACGTCCTCGTCAGTATCAAGAAGGATCGCAAACGGAATGGGTGGTCTTCTTCCGGCCCAAACAGAAGCCGTTAAACTTTGTACAGATTACCAAGGATTTGCAGAAGCACTATCCTGGGGTGGTCGAATGTACCAAGCTGAACAAGAGCAAGCTCCGCGTGATCGTGAACTCCGCGGTGCAAGCTAATCAGATCGTAACTGATCTGCGGTTCAGCATTGAGTACCGTGTTTGGATTCCGGCCC